>NC_061117.1:112865068-113026410 GCF_002878395.1 Capsicum annuum
CTGAACCTTAAATCTCTGCAACTTGCACTAGTAAATATAGCACCATAAGTGGTACCTATAGGCCATAGGCTACCTCTTGTAGGTAATAGGTTCAACTTTGCACTATCCAATTCTCTAAAGCTGCATCTTCTGAGAATTACATTGCATCTTACGATGGTGTAAGTAGCACTTACACCATGTAGGTCACCTCAAAGGTGATGGTTTTTGCAGCTTTCTACTTCTTTTCTTCTGTTTAGCTCCCAAAACCCAGTTTCCTGCAAAATGGACACAAAAACAAATCATATATACCGAAACAAGCCTAAGTACTTGTATAATTTCTAATTTTAAGCATTGAAAGTGCATTTAAACCTTGTCACATCAACAACTTCAACTTAGAACATTTGCATATCCTCAGGCAATAAAAATACAAAAAAACTACATAATGATTCTTAACCAAGAGACACCTAAGATACCTATGATAAAATACCTTCTAATTTTAATATTTTAAAAATCAACTGTGTGAATAAATGCAACCAACAATGTGGCACAGGGGAATTAAGATATGGCATTATATTAGCAATACATACTCAAGTATATTTATAAATCACCCTACCTGAATAGATAAGCAACTAGCAACATAATCCATGCACCCTCACAACAAAGAAGTCTCACTAACTCAACATAATAATGCATGTTAATGCAGGAAGAATCAAGAGACACTCACACTAATAAATAAGTTCTAGCAATGTGCACAAAATACCATAGGTTTTACTTTATTTTCTGTACCTTAGTTTTCAAACAGTCAGACTAGGTAGTAGGCTTAGGGGTTGGTATGGTACGTTTAGGAATTTAGTGACTAAGCCTCCTTTTCACTATAATTACATTAGAAGTCTACTTATCGACCACTTTTGTTTTATTCCTCCCTTATTTATCCCTTTTTCTTATTATTGCTTATTTAGGCTAGGTATGGTTTCATTTATTCTTATATTTTTTCTCTTTTTTTGCATTTGTTTTTCCATTTGTTTTTCTTTTTTCTACCACACCCATCCCTACATTGTTTTTTCCTATTTAATCCCGTCTTCAAACCCACTTCTAATCACAAACCCCTATAATAGCCACCCTCAACTTAGGCAATTTGCTTGAGTTAAGGTGCATAATATCTAAGGAGGACCAGGGCTAAAATAGGTTTATTGTAAATAAAATAGAAAGGGGAAAAGGGAAAACAAGAAAAATAGTCTATATAGGCTTAAAATAAGGATCAAGGGATACTTATTCACATTTGGAAGGTTATTTAGGCTAAAATTTGAATAATTCAAGAATAGCCTCTCCATAGCAACCTCGGGAGGATATCTATGCTCTCTCATATCAACATTTAAATCTGACCTATCAACCTGCTCTGTTAGAACTGAAGGCCCCTCAAAATAGCTCAAAAACACTGTCGAAGATAGCAGGGCTCTCTATATAAGGCTCAGGTTCACTAAATCCTTAATCATGCTAGTATGTGCAATGCTCATCACCTTAAAGCTCCTATCAATACAACTTTCTCAGCACACCTCTAAATAAGGCAAGGGAAGAGAAGAGTAGTCATGTCCTTAAATTCCCATGCATATATATCATATCTAATCAAAGTTTTAATATTGATGTCATACCTTACCAATAAACATGAAACCAATGTAGCTCTATCCTAAGTCAACAGGTTGTCTAACGCAGTCGGGCATAATCTAAAATGCATGAACATCTACCAAAAATTTATGGCAAAATAAAGTGTCGTCTTCTTAATGTCCCTCTTTCCCTCAATCCAAGTGGCATCATCACCTAAATCTGAAATTTGATTGGCGATCCATCTCACGGCCTCTATAAACTATGCTCAAGGTCTCTCATACAACATCTATCCTATGTAATCCTCAACCTAATGTCTTACTTTGTAGTAGACGCTAGAGCTACATCTCAGTCCTAAATAAAACTCAGCTGATGGATACTGCTAAAATATCAACCTGAACTTTTCACTCTAATATGTGCCCCAATTGGTGCTTCTCTATATCTCTACCCCTCGAAGTGTGACCAAAGATACCATGGTGGCGTAGGAAGTATAGATCTCCTTGACCAAGGCCTTAGTGTAAGATCCCTAGGGGAGATTCATCCACCCTAGCTTGTATCTCTCAAAAAAGGCTCACAAATTTGGTGCCCTTACTATCCCTAATAACTCAAACCTCTTTTCATCCTTTAGAGTCCTCTTAGGCTGACCTGCCTCATTAATAAAGCTATCCCACTCATAAATAATATGCATCCCTTCTATACACCACCTTGGGATTATTCCAGCTATGGGTACCATCAAGATATGAGTAAAGTTAGATATAGGGTCATTTGGTGGTGGAATGAGAGGCTGAGCATACTGTGCGGGTGGCTATGAGTCAGGTACTGAAGATGCTGAAACCTGATGTGGCACCCTAGCTGTACCCTCCTCAGATTGGATTTTTTCTTAAGCTGAATCTCTAGCCGAAGATGACTAATCCTATGACTCCTTCTCAGAATAGGGCCCTTTATGTCATCCTGCTCACCTAAACCAGAAATAGAATTGGACACAACCTCTTGTATAGTCTTTGACTCCTACTCAGAACCATCCTGAGAATTCTCTCCTCCCTTCTCAGACTAGGGAGAGTGCATGGTGAAGTCCTGGCCACATTCATCCTCAGCCTAGGAATTGGTCTAGAGGTAATCATCTAGGCCCCAACCTATATAGATGTAGACTGAGTTCTTATATGACTATATGTGGGGGCAGTCTGGGTGCCCTGGATACCCAAAGAGGCTGCAATGATTGCTCCAGCTATAACCTATATTTGACCCCTAGTTTTTGGAGCCTCTACTCTGTTTAGAGCAATCGAGTACTCTTTCAGTAAGCCACTGCGCTCAGGGGACCATTCTTAAAGCCTCAAATATACTCATTTTCTCTGAGATACTTTGGATGCCATAGTACCTTAAAAATTAGCTATTAGTTCTTAAAAGATATGAGAGGAGTGAAAAATTATAACAAAATAAGAACTTTAAGGATGGGGAACTTGCGAAGGCAACCTATGGGCAGTAAGTGGCATTTACGGACCATAAGTGGACTTCGTAGGTGCCAAACAAAGACCTGAAGTTTTAAGGTTTCAAGTCTGACACCAACGAATATTCTTACAACACATAATTGCTACTTACGTGGCTCGTAGGATCCATTACAGGTACCTTTCTTAGGGTACTTCAAATTCTTCAAATTTTACATCTCCATACAATGTATTTAGCCTATTCAAGTCAAATTTTGCATACAACAAATTTTATTAAGTTCCCAAACACAAGTATTGCACACAAATTTTATGAATTTCATCAGCCTTTTTCAACTTTTAATTCCCTTTAGGGCATGATCATAGATTTTTCATTCAAGAATATTGCACTAATTTTAATTTTCAGATTATTCTAGGCTCTTACATACAAAATTTATGAGTTTTACACACTTTTCTAGAATATTCAAATACCAACTTACTTTTTTATGTTAATATCATGATGTTTACTAGTAGGAGCTAAGAATTGACCTTAATATCAGTAATGGAAGTAGATGATCAAAAATGTCAGATGAAACCTAAAAAAATTTGCCCTATGTGTGTAAGTGATTGGATTTTGAGAGGAATAATTCCTTTTATGGACTCACAGGAAGTTGGAGAGTTTTGAATTTTAGAGGGAGTTATCAAAATTTGAGAACATGGGGTATAAGAGTCAGATTATGGGTTTTTAAAAGTGAGGGTAGGGTCAGATTGGGTCTGGTCACTTAGGCCCGACCCAGATTTCAAAATTCTGACCCTAAAAATTTCTTCTACTTATAGCACCACTTGCGGTCTGTAAGTGCAACTTATGGCCCTTAGGTGGTCCTCCTTAAGTGGCAAAAACTTTCCACACCTTTCTAAACTTTAATTTTGATACCTATGACTCCACATACAAGGTCATAAGTAGTGGGTTCATGAGTACAAGTTTAGAGATCCGAAATTCTCAATTTTCCCACAGACATCTACTACATCACTTACCTGGCTTAAATAGGACTTATAACCCCCATAAGTGGGTCAATAAGTCCCCTTACCTAGAATTTTATTAGTTTTACAATGTTTTACCATATTCTAGGTGGTTTGTCATATTTATACGTAAAATAGTGGGTTGCCTCACATGCAGTGCTTGATTTAACATTGCGGCACAACGTGGCTATATCGGTTTCTCAGAATTTACCAATAAGCCTATGGGTTGATCCCATGAAATGCCTGATTTAACATTACGACACGATTCAGTTACCTTGGCTACTTAGGCTTCACTAAGTCTTACATTAATAACCACTTTAACCTCAACAACATTGCCTAAATAGTATGTGATTCGTTGCTTTTTCACCTTGAATGAGGCTTCACCACCATTCTCCAGCTCAATAATACCACGCGGAAATAACCAAACCATGGTGAATGGTCCATACAACCTAAACTTAAAAATTATTTAACAAGACCATATTACCAGGCTCAAACACTCTCTTTTGAATCTTCTTGTCATGGTACAATTTTATCTTTTCTTTGTACAGAGCAAAAATTTCATAAGCACGGAGCCATAATTCATCTAAATCATTAACCTTGCTCATTCTCAATTTAGCTACATCATGCCACTCCAAATTGAGTTTTTTGAATGCCCTTAGTGCCTTGTACTCAAGTTCAATCGGCAAGTGGCATGCCTAGTTGTACACAAGATAATATAGAAAAGAACCTATGGGGGTCTTAAAATCTATAGGTAGGCCCATAAAGAATCATCTAACTTCCTTGACTAGTCAATTTTGTTGGCATTTACACTCTTTACCAATATAGACTTAATCTCTTGATTGGAGACCTCAACCTGCCCACTAGTTTGAGGATGGTAAGGTGTTGCCACCTTATGATTCACACCATATTTTTTGAGAAGGGCATTGAAAAAGTGATTAAAAAAGTGAGACTCACCATCACTAATATTTGCATATGGAGTGCCACACCGAGAAAAAATGTTCTTTTTTCTAAGAATGCTCTAACACTTCAACCCTCATTGTTGGAAAGTACAACCTCTAGAATATACTTTATTCCATATCATCTCACAAATGGACAAATGAAATTTATTCCTCATACATCAAACAACTCCAATTCTAAGATAGGTGTCATGGGGAGTTCATGTTTCCATGATAGATTGACTTATCGCTGACACTGGTCACTCGCTTGAGCAAAGTCATTATGATCATTGTAGATTGTTTTCTAATAATACCGACATTGAAAAATTTTAGATGTGTAGGTACCATTATGATGACCCCCAATTGGATATGAATAACAAGCCTCAAGGATTCTTATTATCTCCACCTCAGGGATACATCTATGAATAACTCCATCCTTATAAATTTCAAAGAGATAAGGATCATCCCAGAAAAATTTCCCCATCTCATCCATAAGCAACTTTCGTGCTGGTATCATAAATCTTCCAGAACAAGATCACTTGCCAAGAAGTTGGCAAAATTAACAAACCAGGGGATTAAGTCTTAAGATGCTACCAAGACTCGCTTACTTGGAAAAGTATCATCAATATCAAGCTCATCCCCTAACTTCTGCATTACCTCCTCCTCGAGGTGAGACAAGTGATGAACAACCTGGTTCTTCATACCCTTTTTATCTTTTACCACAAAGCCAAACTCTTGCAACAAAGGACCCAATGTATCACCCTTAATTTTGTATATTTATTGGAAATTAAATACCTCAATGTTGCATGATTGGTGTGTACTATGACATTGGTTCCTATCAAATAGGACCAAAATTTCTCAAAGGCAAAAACTACCACAAGTAAATCCTTCTCAGTGACTGTATAGTTCTTTTATGTGGGGTTTAATACCTTGCTGGCATAATAGATCGGGTGAAGGATTTTATCACGTCTTTGTCCTAGGACAACACCAAAGGCTACTCTAATAGTATCACACATAACCTCAAATGGTAAAGACCAATTAGGGGATACAATAATGAGAGCTCAGATCAACCGTTCCTTAAGGCACTTGAAGGCCTTAATAAATGTATCATCAAATACAAATTTTACCTCCTTATCTAAAATTATGTATAAAGGGTTAAAAATTTTAGAGAAGTCCTTAATGAACCTTATATAAAATCAAGCATGACTTAAAAGGCTTCAGATACCTTTAACTGAGATCAAAGGAGCTAATTTTTTAATGACCTCTATCTTCGCTCTATCCACCTTAGTACCATGCTTTTAGATTTTATGACCGAGAAGAATATCTTCTTTCACAATAAAATAACACTTCTTCTAATTCAACACCAAATTGCACTCCTCACATCTTTGGAGTTCATTGGCCAAATGGGACAAACAATCATCAAAAGAGTCCCCAACTACCAAAAAATAATCCATGAAAACCTCTATAGGGTCCTTCACAATATCAAAAAATATAGACATCATAAATTGCTAAATATGGCAGGAGCATTTTATGGTCTGAATGGCATCCTCTTGAATGAGAAAGTCCTATATTGGCAAGTAAAAGTCATTTTTTTGTGGTCTTCCTGAGAAATAGAAATATGATTGTAAATCAAGTACCGGTCAAAAAAAATAGTATTAACCCCTGCCTTCAAGTCTGTCTAGCATCTATCCACAAATGGCATAGTGAAAATGTACTTTTGAGTTCAAGTATTCAACTTCCTGCAATGTATGCATACTCTCTATCCTGTAACTGGTCTCATGGACACCAATGCATTCTTTTCATTAGGGACAATAGTGATCCCACCCTTCTTAGGTACACATTGAATCGGTCTGACCTAATTGTTGTTCGTAATAGGATAAACAACTCTAGAAACTAACCACTTGGTGATATATTTCTTCATTACCTCCTCCATAGGATGATACAATTGATGCTGGTTCTCGATGTTGGGTATACACTCTGATTCAAGTTGTATCTTATGAGTATGAATACTGCGTGAAATCCCCATAATGTCTGCAATAGTCTATCCAATGTCCCTCTTGAGCCTTTAAAATACGTAGATCAAGGCTTTAACCTATATCTCTAATAAATCAGCAGCAATAATGACCAGCAAGGTATTATTGGCCCCAAAAACACATAATGCAAGTGATATGAAAGGGACTTCAATTCCAAGATCGGTAGTTTTTCAATATATGGTCTAGTTAGAGGAGTGGTTCTATTCTTCTGATCAAGATCTAGCTTCTTCAAAGCATAATTATAAGAAAATCTACCATACAATGTGCTCACCATCGCATCATACTCATCAATGCCATCACTATTAAAGTTTATGATAACCGTTGCTAATGCCTTAACCCCTAGTTTTTCTTAAATAGGCACAGTCACTGCATCATCATCATTAGTATCAATCACAGATACTACTCTCATATCCTTCAGCTGCCATATACACTAACACACATTAAAAGTAACTTGCTCATCATTGAGTCTGAAATTCATCTACCCCATCTTCATGTCAACCAAGGCCCTACCCATAGCTAGGAAAGGCATACCAAAAATAATAGGAACTTTGAATTCAACTTCAAAATTAAGGATTACAAAGTTAGCTGGAAATATGAAGGTTGCAACTTTCACCAAAATATCACACAATATATCAATCAATTTCTTTATAGTTTGATCAGCCATCAAGAAACTCATGGATGTATATTTATTGCCCCCAATACAAACTGCTTGAACATAACCAACGGTATCAGATCGATACTATAACCTAAATCACATAAAGATAAAGAGAAGTTTAAGGACCCAATGGTACATGGAATAGTAAATGCTCTAGGTCCTCATTATTCTCAACTAACGATTGAGAAGTAATGACACTGCACTAGTGTAGTTATCATCTAGCTCAAAAATCATAATCTACTTCTTAGTAACCAAATATTTCATGAACTTAGCATATTAGTCTTAGCTCATTTCAGCTTCTAGTGTATGCATAAGAGGCTTAAAGCTTGAAAATTTAGCTAAGTACTTGGGACTTATCCTTATTTATGGCCTCTTAACTTTGATAATTTTTAAAGTGACCTTCCCGATCTCGAGATATGAGTTTTTGAGTTAACTCCTGTTCAGGGGCTTAAGTTGTATATCTTGGGGATGTTTCAGATTTTCTGGATGAGGATAGAGGCACGTTTTGATTTCAATTCCTAAACCTCACTGCAATTGAAATATACAACGACAATATTGGTGCATAGTGGTGGGTATAGCAACGACAATATTGGTGCATCACGGTAATGCCTTATATAGTGTTTCAGTTATGAGTTTAATTCTCTGAGGGGTAGTCTTCTCTTTTCCAGCACCCCAATTCATAAAAATATGAGATTAAACTACTGATAGGGCATTATTTTCCCACATTCACCAATCTTACTCTCAAATAAACCCTAAGCTTTCCCCTAGTTCGTCAAACTAAATCCTTTCCCCTTTAAGAAAGCTCAGAATTCAAGCTTCACCATCCAAGAACTTTCAAGAAAGTTATCCCCTTTTAATATTTAAGAATTAAAGATATGTGTGATGTTTATCCATGGACCCTTTCCACTCCTGGGTTTCAAAAATCCATTTATATCAAATTGTGAGTTTTTATACATTATATGATAAATTATCCTTATGAATTGTTATGAATTTTTGTTATACATCATGTTTACAATAGTTTTCGATGGAATTAAACCTTGTATGTTGGAACGATGATGTTTTCATATTAAACCCCTTAGTTATGTTTTTTTATATTGTATCTATGTGATTATTATATGTTTTAAAACTATTCCCATAATTTAATTCATGACCCTAAGAGTCAAATTTTGAACAACAATCCATTTTATGGTATTTAAGGCTTCATATGTCCTTATTGTTATTTATTTAGTAATGGGGGTTACGAATACCTAAAATTTATCTATTTACATAAATTTCAGTAATTATAAAATGATTTCAGATAAACCATAAACATCGTCATTCAGTTAGTTGTTATGTTCAATTATGGCTCTGTTAAACTTAGGTCGGTTCAGTAATCAGTGTCTTTCAGTTGAGAGTAAAACTTAACATCAAGAGAACATTAGGATGGAACCGCTATAGACTTTGAGGGGTCCCCCATCAGTTGTGAATGCCACACTCGTCCTTCAGGATGTTAGATTAGTAGATCCACATAGCCAAGGTTAGTACCTGTGGCATGGTACTGATACCCTTCCAACTGGGGGGTACACGTTGGACCTTGATAGTACATTGGGGCATATCGATTATAGCTAGATTTCATAGTCTATGTTCAGTATTCAGTACAGAGTTTAGTTTAATGTTTTCTTGACCATAGCATACAATTATATTAGTTACGCAGCTACCAGTGTTTCAGAATTTCAATTTATATACCATATCAGAAAATATTTTATACTTAGTTGTGTATTCTCAGATTTTATAGTTTTTATGCATTTATAGTCAGCTATCTCATGTTATCCATTCAATCACTATCTTATGCATATAACCCATGCATTTATGCCTAACCTTATCTCACATACCAGTACATTCAAAGTACTGACCGCATACTAGTTTCTTATGTCATGATGTTTAATATCATAGGTTTGAATACTCAGTTTCCTCATCGTTCTTAGGCAGATCAACTTATCAATAGTAGCAACAGTGGTGAGTCCTCGTCCTTCGAGGATGGGTTTGTCTTAAATGGAGTTATGTCAGCAGTCCGTTTATTTAGTCAGTCAGACTTAGTTGGGGGTTTGTCCCATCAACTCTACAATCAATCACTTTTAGAGGCTTTCAGACATTCAGATAGATAGTCAGTTTATCATTTGTTTTTGTCAGTATCTTTAGTATGTTTCCAGATGTTCATAACTATGATTCAATATTGTTTTTAGTTTCTAGAACTTTATGGCATTATTAATTAATTTTCCATATAAGTCTTCATTATTAGTATATTACTCAGTACTCACAGTCGGTACCACTTCATGGGTTAGATTAAGGTCTTTTGGGACCGTAAGCACCGTGTCGCATCTAGGGTATATTTCTAGGGTGTTACAAATGTAGTATCAGAGCCTAAGTTTTTAAAGTGTCCTATAGAGTCTTAAATCCGCATTGAGTAGAGTCTTGTGCATGGGTGTGAAGTGTGCCACACTTATGGACAAGAGGCTACAAGACGTTTTTAGGAAAAGTTTTCCTTCTTTCATTGTTCATGTCATGCAAAAGATAATGAGATTAATTTTAAATTCCTTTCTTAATCATTCATCCCTTTATTGAAAAAGAATGCCTCCTAGAAAGAACAACAGAAAAAGAAATGGGAACTAGCCCGCACCTCCGCCTGTTCAGGAAGATCCCCTAAATGAGCATGTTTTTCACACTGAATTTAGAGCTACTTTCATTACCTTATATCATGAATTAGCTATTTTCCTATTAGACTTATAGATTATGCTCAGCAGATTGAAAAGGAGGAGCGTAGGGAGAAAGAGAGAGAGAGAGAGTAAGAGGGCCAGAATAAGTAGTTTTATGCAAAGTTCAGAGGGTGGTGACTATTACCAGTTCCATTAGAAATTTTCATCCCTAGCTTTTCTTGTAACAAATGAGCCAGTGCCTAAGTATAGGAATGACAATCAAGATATAACACCAAGATCTAAGTCATAGGGTAATGGGAAGAGTGTTTGTACTAATTTGCTTTACAGAAAGTGCGGTAGGAATCATAAGGGTATGTATAGAGATTGCCCAATGAGTGGTCAATTGTGTTAGTCCAACCTTCCTTCTGTTCCCTCTAGTCGTCTGACTCACAAGGGTGCTGCTTCCAACACTACCAGTAATCAGAGTCAAAACATATTGTATGGACTCCAGTCCCATCATGATTAGGAAAGCTCTCATGATGTTGTTATGAGTACGTTGTAGGTCTTTCCTATTTATGTATATGCTTTGTTAGATCTTTTGGCTTCATATTATTTTATAGCTCGCTATATAGTCGTTAATTTTAGTGTTAGTCCTAATACTTTAGTAAAGCCTTTCTCAGTGTCTACCCTAGTGGGTAAATCTATCATAACTAGGTGGGTATATAGAAATTGTCTAATAATAGTATCCTAGACTACCGCTTTAGTTGATTTTAGAAGTAGAGTCATTCAATTTTAGTTTCTCGATAAACCAATTATTGAATTAAGGCATAGTACCTTAGAGCTTAGGAGTTAGATGTGATCATTTGATAGCATATGATCTAGGATTAGAAGCATGAACCCAGAAGTCTAGCAGCTGTAAAGTAGGGATAATATTATCTGAATTTTGTAGATTATGTATCTATGGGGCTAATTGTATAAAAGTTGATTCAGTAGGCTTGAAACAGTGTATGCAAGAATTTAAGCTAAGCATGACGACATGGTTGTGCTTATGTAGAATCCTTAAGTGCTAAGTTTGAATGGGGTTAGTAATGTAGTAATTAATGTTCTTATCGGCTAAGTTAAGGGATATAGCATGTTGACATTAGGTGTTCAGGTGTAATAATAGTTCTCATGGTTTAGGGAGGAATATAAGTTTAGAGATGTGATATTAGTAGGTTGTAAGGGAAGTTACTATGGTTCATTAAGAGTTTTAGAATATCCATCCATGTTAAGTGTTAGAAACTAAGCTTGAATCTTTTAAGATTAAGCAAATAGAAAGTAGAGTTGAAGAACTACATGGTATGAACTCATTGTATGGTGATACTTCTGGAAATTCTAAGTTAGTCAGTGTTTCAATTATTGTATGATGATTGTTGAGGCTATAAAAAGCGAAGAATTTCATATTAGAAGGAAGTACTAGCAGTGGGTCTTACATTATCAAGCATAGTCTTTTAGGGTGAGTTTATCATTTATGTGCATTATTATACCCCAGACTCTCGAGTATAGTGGTGACAATTCAGTTTAGCATTTATAAAAAGGGGCCTATAGACTTAAAATAATGGCATAAAGCTAAGGGGGAGATGATAGAATAGGTAACCAAATCAGGCTTCGAGATTCTAATAATGATGATAGTATGTTGTAAAACCTCGATAAGGAACAAAGATGCCTGACCCATTTTTATCTCAATGCCAAGTTTTTCAGTCATCACGATATCTACTCATGCCTTACATGTCAGCTCCATGATTTCAGCTCTTATTTATGCCCTTTACAGATGAATCAGGTACGCTTCTATTTCACTCAGCTATTTAAATCATATTCCATGAATTTATGAACTCCAAACTCAGGTCATGCAGCTCATGACTCATGTACTCATGCTTTATAGTATGTCTAGTTCCCATAACTTATACTACACTCTTATTGATCAACGCCATTCAAATTATGTAATGTGTGTCCTCAGTATGGATATCTTCGATGAATTCATGATGTTAATACTCTATTCCTCATATCTCTATTAAGTACAAGGTTATACATAATATCCCTTTATGTTTCAAGCCTCATGTCCTAACCTTTCAGTGACCTCCGCTTATGAAATATTAGAGATGATGAGTAATTTGTTTAGATGTTAAAGAGTAATATTTTCATGTTAAGGAAAGATTGTTGCATGCTTGTTTTACCTGAGGCTATAGGTTTGAATAACGATTGAGGCAAGGCTTTTAATACATGTCATTGTTAGTTGAAATTCAATATGTGACTTCTTAGGGCCAATGCCTAAAAATTTGTGGTGATAGAGGTATTGGAGGATATAAGAAATATGCTTTTATAGGTATTTTTTAGAAGTTCATATGTAGTTATGGAGATAGGCTTGAATGTCATATTGGTGTGTAATTGGATATATGCATTGCGCGTTAGTGAATGGCTAGTAAGATATTGAATGCAGATTTTGAAGAGGTGATAAGGATTATTCATAAGATGGGAGGTTGTGAAAATACAGCTTGTGTAGAATTCACGAATCATACTAGTATTACAGTGCTATGTTTACATTTTGTAGATTTGAGTAGGATTGAACATAGTGAGAGAATTTAGTTTAGCTCAAAGTTCCATAGGTAGAGCTATTAGAGCTCATGAGGATATTTTTAATAGCCTCAAGTGAACTGCGGTAATAAAGTAGAAAGTATAGTTAAGGGAGTATTTGAGGAGTATGTCTAAGCTTGAAAGTGGCTGCTGCATTGTCTAAGGCATAGCAATTCTACCCTAGCTTATATTTCATAGGCTTATGTTCCATGTCATAGAACTAGAGCTATGTCGAGATTCCTTATATAGATGTCTTATTCATATCATAACCAAGATTCCCTTCTCTCTAAGGTAATTAGAACTTATGAGAAAAAGTATTAAAGAAATGCTCTAATTGAGTGTAGCCATTTCAAGAGGTAGTCTGTTCCCATCTATGTGTTAGCTTTAGGTTTCAACTATTCAGTGGTGCTTTAGCTCGTAAGTGCCCCATGAATTATCTCAGTCTTTCCTTAGTATTTCAGCCAAGTCTGTATCATTTGAGGGATGAACTATCAGAAAGGGGATATGATTAAGATATCCCCAAGTTTTGGTGTCCTCAACCTCTCAACATTTTGTATGAAACAAGATCTATCTTGAAGTAATGGGTACTCATCAGTTTACTTCCTTGCTTCTGTCTCAATCTTATAACCATTCTCATGTCATTGCATGTATTCACAAAATCAGTTTAGTCATATGTCATGTTTCAGACTCAATAATGTAACTATGTTTTCAGTTATGCATTTCAATTTGTGATTTTAGTTCCCTCAGTAATTTTAGCTTAATTAGTATCATTCGAGGATGAATATTCCCAAGGGGGAGATATTGTAATACCCCGTATTAGTCTTAGCTCAGTTCAGCTCCTAATGTGTGCATAAGAAGCTTAAAAGCCTAGAAATTTAGCTAAGTATTGAGGACTTAGCCTTATTGTCCTCTTAACTTCGATGATATTTAAAGCGACCTTCCCGACCCTGAGACATGATTTTTGAGTTAATTCATGTTCAGGGGTGTAAGTAGCATGTCTCAGGGAAGTTTTAAATTTTTTGGACGAGGATTAGGCACGTTTAGATTTTATTTCCAGAACCTCACCGCGATTGTGGTGCATTGCGGTGGGTATAGAGATAGAAACATTGGCGCATCATAGTGATACCCTAAAATATATTTTAGTTATGAGTTTAATTCTATGAGGGGCAGTCTTGTCTTTTCCTGACACCCCAATTCCTAGAATCATGGGATTAAATTGCTAATATGGCATTATTTATCCACATTCCCCAATCTTACTCTCAAATAAACCCTAACTTTCCCCTAGTTCCTCAAACTAAATCCTCTCCCCCACAAGAAAACTTAAGAATTCAAGCTTCATCCTCTAAGAACTTTCAAGAAAGTTGTTCTCTTTCAAGATTTAAGTATTAAAGGTATGTGTGATGTTCATCCATGTGCCCTTTCCACCCATGGAGTTCAAGAATCCTTCTTTTATATCAAATTGTGAGTTTTTATATGTTTTATGATACATTATCGTTATGAATTATTATGAATTTTGATTATACATTATGTTTACAATTGTTTTTGATGAAATTAAACCTTGTATATTGGAATGATGATGTTTTCATGTTAAACCCCTAAATTATGGTTTTTGTATTATAGCCATGTGATTATTACATGTTTTAAAACTATTGTCATGCTTTAATTCATGAACCTCAGGTGTTTGATGAAATGCCTACGAGTCAAATTTTGAACAATGATCCCTTTTATGGTATTTAAGGCTTCATTTGTCTTTATTGTTATTTCCATTCAGTTCTGGGGGTTATGAATACCCGAAATTTAGTTTTTTACATAGTTTCCAGTAATTACAAAATGATTTCAGATAAACCATGAACATCGTTATTCATTTAGTTGTTATTTTTAGTCATGGCGCAGTTAAACTTAGGTCAATTGATTAATCAGTATCTTTTAGTTGGGAGTAAAACTTAGCATCGAGTGAACGTAGAGATGGAGTCTCCCACATCAGTAGGCATGAGTAACTTGTCTTCACCATCAATAGGCATGATACGATTGTAGCAGTCCCTAGGTTCTAGACCTACGATGCCACCATAGAGTTTGAGAGGTCCCCTGTTAGTTAGGCATGACACCCTTATCCTTTGAGACACTAGATTTTTGGACCCACAAAGCCAAGGTTAGTACTGGTGTCATGATACCGACACCCTTCTAACTGGGGTTACAGGTTGGACCCTGATAGTACATTGGGGCATGTTGGTTATAGATAGCTCCCACATTCTCCGTTCAGTATTCAGTACGAAATTTAGTTTTAGGTTTGCTTGACCATAGCATACAGTTATCAGTTACTCAATTATAAGTGTTCCATTATTTCATTTTAGATACCATATCAGAATATGTTTTTTCCTTGGTCATGCATTCTCAAATTTTACAATTTTTATGCATTTATACTCAGCTATATTATGTTATCCAATCAATCATTATCTCATGTATATAACCCATGCATTTTAGCCTAACCTCATTTTGCATACCAGTACATTCAAAGTACTGACTGCATACTCATTTCTGGCAATATGATGTTTAATATCATAGGTTCGGACGCTTAGTTTCCTGATCATGCTTAGGCAGATTATCTTATTAGTAGTAGCAGAAGTGGTGAGTCCTCATCCTTTGAGGATAGGCTTATATTCTATTTAGTTATGTCAATAATTCATTTATTTAGTCAGTCAGAGTTAGTTGGGGTTTTTTCCCATCAACTCCACAGTCAGTTAGTTTCAGAGGCTTTCAGACATTAAGACAGATAATTATCTTATCAGTTCTTTTTATCTGTATCTTTAGTATGTTTCTAGATGTTCAGAACTATGATTCAGTATTATTTCTAGTTTATAAAACCTTATGGAATTATCAGTTAATTTTCCACATATGTCTTTATTATCAGTATATTATTCAATACTCATAGCAGGTACCTATTCATGGGTTAGCTTATGGTCTTTCAGAATTGTAAGCACTGAGTGGCATCCAGGGTGTATTTACGGGGCGTTACAGCCACGCATATGCTCCAATGCTTCTACAAGAGGAATATTAACACACAACTCCTTCAATATTTACAAGAAGTTCTAATACTTCGCTTCCTCTTATTTCTTCTGTAATCTCTAAGTAAAAGGAGAGAGAGGTCGTGGAATAGTCTTTAATACAAACTCAACTTTTTTACCCTTTCCTTTATCCTTCTCAACACTCTTATCAACACCCGTCGATTTGTGTGATGACTCACCACTAGATCACTAACTTTTTATATTCCACTTTTTGTACCTCATCTACATCAACAACATCATTCTTAGATTCATCAACTACAGACATGGGAGTATCAATGGTTTCCTTACTATTATGAGTGGTGATTGCCAAACAGTGACTGTCATTCTTACGACTTTTCACAATATTACTTGGAAGAGTGCCCGATTGATGCTATTACAAGGTCGCTGATATTTGACCAAATTGCTGCTCAAGTTGCTTGATCACAGTAGCATACAATTCTACTTTCTAGGTCAAACTTGAAATGCCTTCTATAATCTCCTTAAGGTAACTTTCTTGATTTTTCGAATGCTTAACAAGCTTAGTAAGCAATACCTTCATACTTGACTCAGTTTTATGGCTCGCCAGTGGAACATATGCACCACTTTTCTCCTTATAATCATTTTTACGCCTTTAGTCACCATATCTTTATCAGCTCCAATCCCTATATCTATCCGTATAGTAGTACCAACTTTAGTTCCCTTGCCTTGAGTTCAAATTGTCTTGAGCATACCCTTGTCTCTTGGCTCAAAAACCTTCCAACTCTCTATATAGATACTTTTCCTCTTCATCCATATAAAATTTATATGACTAAAATCTTTACCCTATATGTCCATAGCATTCACCTTCTCAGAATTCATAGGTGCAAACTATTTTGTCAGTAACCCAATCTCCGTCTTCAGCTAGGCAACCTCCTGAGCCACTGAATCATCTTAAACTATATGCTCTTTGGAAGTACCAATGGTATAAGGGCCGACACCTCTCTCTTCCTCCTAAGTATGCCACCTATGAAGGGTAGGAGAGATTATGATTTCCAAAGCTACATCCTAACACAGGTTCATGAATGCTCTACTAGTATTAGTATCCTCCATAGCTTTAGAATTGGTATTCAAGGAATTATAGAAAATCTCCACCGGATTTCTTCCAGAAATTCTATGATTAGGAACCATCATCAAATTCTTCTTAAACCAAATCCATGCCTCATACATCAGTTTAGAATATAGTTGCCTAAAATTACAAATCTCATCCTTCAATTGTAGCATTCTGGTAGGAGGGAAGAAATGGTCTAAGAACTAATTCTACAACTCATTCTAATTAGTAATAAACCTATGAGGTAGTTCCCCTAACCATAAAATTTCTTTACTAGTTAGAGAGAATGGGAGAAACTTGAGTATTAACGCTCCTAATCTACCCCATGTATATTGTATAAAGTGCAAATTCCAACAAAATTATGAGGTACATGGTTTTGTCATCAGTCGGTAGGACGACAAACAAACCTTTTAGGTTCAACAATTAGATCATAACACTAGCAATGTCAAACTTCATTTCCTAGGGCAAAGCAGGAAGAATGATTACTCCTATCCCGATAGGCTCTGTATACCTAATATCTTTATCTGGATCTTTTTATATTGGAAAATACTGTAAAGATGGGGTTAATGGAGATCTATCTCTTCTATCTCTGTCGAGTTATGATCGATGATCAACTTTCTACCTTTGTCTCACTATTTTTGCCTCCTAAGCTGCACGTTGGACAGCCTTATTATTCCTCCTTGCATTTGCTTTCGCTAATAACCTGACAGTGGTTTTTATGGTTTTCTCCTGAGCATATGGAGGTAGGGGAGACAAGTCCTATTGATTATCTTGAAGTCGCTCATGATAAGCTTCATGGCCATGGTCCGACATCCTACAATTCTATTATTGGATTCTTTTTGGCTCTAGATCAAATGGGATCAAGGGATTGCCTTGACTCATAATACTTTGAATACACTGGCGTACTCTCCCAGAAAAGCAAAAAAGTAAAACCCAATAACCAAAACAACTTCAATCAATAAATCTGCAATCGTACTTTCCGATAATGGCACCAAAATTTAATGTCTTCCAAACTATTCCCTCCAAGAAGATACTATCAAATTATATTAATCCAACTAGGTTGGGATTGATCCCATAAGGAATCGGTAAAATCTGCCTCATGAACTATTTGAAGTAGCCAAAAGTGCAAAAATTAAATGAGGGTGAATTTGTAGTAACTAGTAAAGAGTAACAAGTCTAGATTGTTTTTGGTTGTAATCAATTAGAGATGAGCACTAGCAGGGTGGTCCCCCTAACTTCTTAGCTTCATAGATTTATCGTGCTCTGTTGAACTATCACAATATCTTTCATTCATAGTCTAAGAAGTTATGTATCACTAACCGTCTTATGAATGCCTTAAGTGAATTTCACTGTTTAGTTTTTGAGTCAAATATTGTCACCTTACTAAACCTTATCCTAGATCCTAGATTAACTACTACCTTTTGAGTGTCTAGTTAATTAGATGAGGGTTAATAGCCTCAAATTACTAACATGATCTTCTTTACCTAATCTCTACTCCTCTTGCCAAGTAAGAGGTGAATACAGATAGGTTTTTAACAGTGGCCACTAATAAGAAAACTATTAAATCAAAGATGATCACAATGCATGTAAGAATATTGATCAAGAACAACGTTATATGTCCTCTACTTTGTTATTCCACCCGGGTTCCCATAGCCCTAGTTAATGGATTTAGCTGGTCATAGTTGCAAGAAATGCATGTAATTGAATAGAGAAAAAATAGAAGTATTCTTACAAGAATAAAGGAATAAAACCCAAAGTCTCAAATCAATTAATCAACCAACAACCAAGAACATAAGAATTCCAAGATCAAAATTCAAAAAATCAACATATATTTGTGAATAATATGAGTGCATAAACTGACTAAAAAATCAAAATAGTATTTCTAGGTTACACAAAAACATCAAAAATCTACAGCAAAACGTATAGGGAAAACTAAGTCGGTGGCCACTTACGGTGCTACTTATGGGCCGTCAGTGGCACCTATGCCATGTAGGTGGACATTGTAGGTAGCAGAAGTCTTTATAATCCCATTATGTTGCTGGACTTTACTTATGAAAGCACCTACGGGCATAGGTAGTACTTATTCCTCATAGGTGATAGCCTTGTATGTATTAGAAAATCATTGGTCTTGCAGCTTCTCTAAACCTCAAAACTGCGCAACTTGCACTAGTGCCTACGGGCCATAGGTTACCTCTTGTAGGTAACAAGTTAAACTTCTCACTATCAAATTCTCTGAAGTTGCATTGTTTGAGACCTATGCAACTATTTATGATGGCGTAAGTAGAACTTACACCATGTAGGTGACATTAAAGGTGATGGTTTCTATATCTTTTATCTCCTTTTCTTATGTTTAGCTCTCTAAACCTATTTGCCTACAAACTAGACAAAAAACACATCATATCTACTAAAACAAGCCTATGTACTTTTATAGTTTCTGGTTTTAAGCAATAAAGTTCCATGAAACCATGGTACATCAATATGTAGGTGACATTAAAGGTGATGGTTTCTATATCTTTTATCTCCTTTTCTTATGTTTAGCTCTCTAAACCTATTTGCCTACAAACTAGACAAAAAACACATCATATCTACTAAAACAAGCCTATGTACTTTTATAGTTTCTGGTTTTAAGCAAAAAAGTTCCATGAAACCATGGTACATCAATATGATGTCTGCTACCTCAAATATACTCCAAATACCACATGAGTCAGATATCTATGTGGCACACTTATACTTGAATCTACACCGAAAGAGAGCATTAAGGTGAGTATAGTCCACTTGCACTCAGTAGGTATCATAGGCCGATTGAGTAAAGTAGAAAATAAAGCATCTAAACACAAACAATGGACATTTCACATGCAATAAAAAAATATTCCAAACAATAGCCCACACTATCTCCACTAACAGTTCTACTATATACACATACAAGAAATACATATAGGGAAAAGAACAACAAGTATACATGTTCACCAAAATACAAGTATAGGAACATAGAACAAATGGATAGATATCAAATCAAAAACAGAAATACTATCACTAAATAAGCACAATATATGAAGTGCAATGAAGATGAAGATGATGATGATGTGATGCACGAGGTCGTCGCACAACCTTCATATAAAACTATCAAGCTATGCTTCTAAGTAGGACCCATGGTAGGTTCATGATATCACCTAAAGCTACACCTCTAATTGAAGATTAAGTGGATGATGCAAAATATAGTAACCCAACTAGGTTGGGGTCAAACCCATAGGGAATACAAGAAACTATCTCTCTAGATTACGAAAATCACCAAGCAGTACAGAGAGTAAAGAAGGAATTTTGATGTGAATAGCTAACAGTAACAAAGCTCAGATGCTTTTAGTTGTAAACAGTAAGAAACAAATACTAGGCTTGTGTTCCCCCTAGCTTCTAACTCTGTAGGTTTATCACGCTCAATCTAACGACAAAACTATGGTGCATATAGAATCTAACAAGTATCACCAATAATCTCTCGACATAATTTGGTAAATTTCACTCATCTCCTCTCTATCTCATAGTGTCGTATTACTAACCCTTGCCTTGGACCCCAATTTCAACTATCTTCTCTCAGTCTCAAGTTGACTAGATGAAGATAATTATCTTAAGTAGATAGTGATGATTAGCTTATATCAATAATTAACTTTAAATCATTGTTGTGGTCTCCTTTTCCCAATCTATACCTCCCTCTAAGGTTCATAGTGAATACATATAGGATCCTAATATTTGGAACCATTAAGAAATCAATAAGCACAAGGAAATCCACAATACACACAATAACAATAATCTAGAAGGATTGACTACTTCCCGTACTTCGTTAATCCGCTAGGGTTCCCATAAACCTAGATAAGAAAATTAGCCGCTAATCATTGTGAAACAATCAATGGAATTCATAATTGAAATAATTAGATAAATATCACAACAATTGTCAAATAAATTCCAATGCCTCTAGTTAAATAATCAGCCAAAATGAAGGACACAACAATCCCAGATCAAAATCAAATATACGTTTGTAAGTATTAAGAGTGCATAAAATAGCTAAAAAACATCAAAAGGGAATTAATAGAATACATGGAAACTCTAAGAATCCAATCCTAAACAAAAGAAAAAAATCAGAGTCAGCGTCTACCTACGGGGCCACTTACAAGCTGTAGTGGCACCTATGGGTCGTAGGTGGCACCTATGGGCCGAGGTTATCCCACATAGGTGCCAGTTTCCCAAAAATACAACAATATCTTAGGAACTCCATGAATTTTGACACCTACGTGGTGTAGGTACTACCTACAGCCCATAGGTAGTACCCCATAGGTGACAGTCTCAAATCTCCAGATTCTGGATCTCCTGACTTAAACTTTTATACACATGTTCTGACACCTACTCCACTTAGGTAGTATCTAACTTCTTCAACCAGTCAGTCTTATTGGCATTCACAGTCTTTGACAATATGAACTTGATCTCTCTATTGGATACCTTAACCTGCTCGTTCGTCTATGGATGATAAGGTTTTTCCACCTTATACTTCTCACCATATTTATCAAGAAGGACCTTAAGAAGAAGGTTACAAAAGTAAGAACTTCCAGTAACAATAATCGCATGTGGAGTGTCAAACCAACAAAAGATTTTTCTCTTTAGAAATATAGTGACACTTTTACCTTCATTATTTGGGAGAGTAACTTCCTCCACATATTAATAAATATAGTCAACCACCACCAGAATATACTTCTTGCCATAGGAGTTCACGAGTGAACCGATAAAGTCCCCATGCATCCAACAACTCTAGCTCTATGACAGGTGTCGTGGAGAGTTCATGTCTCAGTGAAATTTATCCGTGACACTGGTCATAGGCTTGGGAAAAATCATGCACATCCTTATATATAGTAGGACAATAATACCTATACTATAAGATTTTATGGGTTGTGTGGGTACTAATATGCTATGAATTCATAGCACTTACGATACTTAAAGTTGGAAAATATGCATGTACTTATGACAGTTTTGTAGGATTTGTTGTTTTTTTGGGGATATTTTGCAGGAAACTAGGTTGTGGATGCTAAACGGAAGAAAAAATAGGTTTCGGATGCTAATATAAATAAAGCTAGTTTTTGGATTCTAATTAGAAGAAAAAAATAAAAAGTTGAAGTTTTGGGCTACTTACCAAGGAACTTACCAAAAGTAGGTGCCACTTACTTAAGTAGGTTCCTAATAGGTGTTAGAACAGGATGTCTAGAAGCTTAAAAATATGAAAAATAAGATCCTATTACTTCCAAGGGCACCTACAGTTGATAGGTGCCATCTATAGTCCATAGGTGGCCTTAGTAAGTGCCACAGGGTCAAGTCTAGAGAGATTCAGGAGATATACAGGTCGTCTGTCACTTACTAAGGACCACATATGGTCTATATATTGTACATACGATTTATAGGCTACCTTAGTAAGTGGTTATCAACCTCAATTTTCCTAGATCATTTAAAAATCATTTCCTAGGGTTTTCATGTAACCTACATACACTCCTATGATTTTTTAGTCATTATTATATACGTTTAGTAATGTTTTACTATTTTATTTAGGATTTTATTTCTAGGGTTTCTTGTAATCTATAAATATCCTTTAGAGTTTGTTTAGTTAATGATATACCAGATATTCAGAGATAGGCCATTGGGGGCTATAATATACTCCTATTTTTCTTAATTTTTGGTTTCTTATTCAATTTGAGACTTTGGGTTTTCTTGTTTCATTATTGTGAGATTAATTCTATGAGTTTGTCTATGAATTTTATGAATGATCTCCTAACTCTGAGCAACTAATTCCCTTAGCTGGGGTTGTGGGAACCCTGGTGGGTTAACACAGTAGAGGAAGTGCTAAGTTTTTCTAGACAAACATTTTTGCGTGTATTGGATTTTCTTTATTCTTATTGATTTCTTAGCGGTGGCCAATGTTAAGATCCCTCCTATATATACTACTTTCTTCACATGAGAGGTAGAGAGTAGGAAAATAAGATCTCAATAGTAATTTGGAGATTAATTATTGATCTAGGATAATCAATATCATCTATGAAAGATGATTATTTTTCATCTAATAACTTGAGACTCAAAAGGTGATAGTTAATTGTGATCTAGGATAAGGGTTGGTAAAGAGATACCCTGACAAGTCTCATATGCCCAGTATTCAGCTATCAGTTACTCAGTTAAACAAATAAGTTAGTATATTCATGCAGTAGTGCTCAGCACCTCGTAACTCTTTCAGTTGTCTCAGTTGCAGTGCATGACATTTAGTTTCTTCATCTTAGATCATGTATTAGGGGTCAAGTATCAGATCTCAGATAATCATTCATGATTTCGTTTCTAGGTACCTTGCGCATCGCCTCAATTTCCCTCAGTAGCTCAGCCAAGTCAGTATTCCTGGAGGGGCCTAGTGTCATAAGGGGGAGATATGCTATAATCCCATAAACTTTCATGAATTACATATCCTAATTTTATTTATAATGAATCTAGTTTGAAGTGAGGGGTAATCATAAGTTGACCCTCAAGCTCCAACCTCAGTTGTACGCTATGTATTCAACACTCAGTTCAATTCACAAAATACAGTTCATGCATTACATTTCAATATCAGTTATGTTCTCATGTTCTCATTTTTCCATTCATGCATTTTATTATGCGAAATTTAGTTCATCAAGACATTCAGTTATGAATTCATAAGTCATTTTTTCCTATATCAGATATGCATGAATTCAGGTTATCAGTCATGCATTAGATATGCATGTTCAGTATGATATATTTAGTTATCAATCATGTCAGCCATGATATCATGTTCCAGTTATTGATGTTCAGTATGTACATCATTTTATGTTTTTTTCCTCTTTCTATCAGTCTCATTCGAGGATGAATGTTCCGAAGGGAAAGATATTGTAATACCCTGAGAAACCCAACCGATAGTAGAACCATGCTTCAAGTTTATAAGAAATAAATTATAGTTATTTGGTAGTTTTATGATCAAGTTTGATGTATATTAAGGCCTCAAATACGTCCTATCTATTGGACGAATCAAAACATTCCTTACCGATTGAATTCTTGAGAAAGGCATTGCCATAGTCAACTTCAAATGAACATATATCCCATTCTATAGATAATTCTTGAGCTCATGACCCACCAAAATATATATAATTAAATTATCTTTCGAATGATACTAATTTCGCCAAAATCCGGCTTCAGAGTAAAAAGTTATATCCGTTTTACTGAGAGTTGCCCGAGTTGTCCAAGAGTGACGGACAAAATGACAGAACGTCAAGTCAGTGATGGACCGTCACTTTTTCCATCACAACTAAACCAGTGAGGCTTTTTTATGGACCAAAAATAACAGTTGGAGTGACTGTTAGTCCCCAGTGTGATGATCCATCACTCAGACCGTCAGTTTCGTTCGAAATAGTGCTGAAATACCATTTTAAAGAGATTATTGGGTCTTTTTCCACCCTATTTAACACCCAATCATTTCAAATCAAAGCATATAACTCCTCATTTATTCATAACATCACAATTAGGGTTCATTTTGAGATCAAAACCCAAGAACAAGATTCAAACCCTTCTTAAAAAATCTAAGATATTCAAGTTCTTCAAACTCAAGAACAACTTATATTTTCTCAAAGGGACAAAGAACCCTAGTCAAGAAATCAAGAAAAGTTATATCTCTTTCAAGTTCAAGCTTCAAGATTTGGGTTTTTATTACTTCATGATTTATCTCAAGCTCCAAGAAAACTAGTTGATTGGGGATTCAATTTCAAGAAAGTTCCACCGTTAATCTTCAAGAATCTTCCATCTAAGGTATGCATAGTATTTATTCATGGATTCCTTCCATCCATGAAGCCCAAGAACCCTCTTTTAAATTATATATCATGATATTTATGTGGTGAAGGTATTATTTTCATGTTGTTGATGTTGAATGATTACCAAGTTGGAATCCATATGTGTTTTTATAAATCTATGACATCATATAAGTACGAAACATGTAAATTTGATTTTTCATGATGAATAATTTGTTGATTACACCTATGCCTAAGTTGTTCATGTAAGGTTTTTGATAAAATTTCTTGTTAACTAGAAATCATGCAATATAGCGAAATTGTGACTAAGTGAAGGATTCATGATATGACCCTCTGTTCCAATAAATTCTATGGTGGTAATGTGTCTTGTAAATGTTGTTGAATTTCACATGAACCACTCTTATGATATTATGCTATGCTTACTTACAAATCCCTCAAGTTATGATATTATGGATTGTTGATGTTGATGATGTATTCAAGAAATTCAAGTGTTAAAGTGTTTTCTTATATTGCTTCTCCCATGTCTCGGCTAACTTAAAAGAAAGTGAAATTTTTGTTGTCAAATTTCTGTGAGAAGAATTTTTAAGAGTTGAAGACTTGACTCACTTCTGCCCCAGTCTTGACTCTGCTAGATGGTTTTGATGGATTTGTAGTGTACTATGATTCTTTAGAGTTGGTCATGGTTGTGTGTTAATGCAGAGAGGTAAGGTTATAGCCTATGCCTCTAGAAATCTTAAACCTTATGAAAAGAATTACCCAATCCATGATCTTGAGGTGGTAGCTATTGTTATTTCCTTAAAGATTTGGTGGAATTATCTTTATAGGGTCTATGTTAATGTGTTCAAAGATCACAAGAGTTTATAGTATATATTCACACAGAAGAACTAAATCTTCATCAGAGAAGGTGGCTTGAATTGTTAAAAGATTATGACATGAGTGTATTGTATCATTATGGCAAGGCCTATATAGTGACGGATGCCCTTATCAGATTATCTATGGGTAGTGTTTGTCATATTGAGGAAGATAAGAAAGAGTTATTTCGTAGGGTTCATCAGCTTGCTAGATTAGGTATTCAGTTGGTTGATTCAGCTGAAGGTAGCATATGGGTTCAAAATGGTTTATAATATTCATTTGTTTCCAAAGTAAATGAAACGCAAGATAGGGATCCTAGTTTGGTCAAGTTGAAAAAGGCGGTTAGAGATTAGAAGGTAGAGGTATTTTCTTAAAGGGGAGATGGTGTGCTTCATTGTCAGGGAAGATTATGTGCTCCATATGTTGGTGGTTTGATATAGCAAATTTTAATAGAATTTCATGGTATATGGTATTCTATTCACCCAGGAACCACTAAGATGTACCGTGATTTATGGGAAATTTATTAATAAAGTGGTATGAAGAAAGGTATTGTAGAGTTTGTGGCTATGTGTTCGAACTGTCAGTAGGTTAAGGTTAAGCACCAAAGGCCTAGTAGTACACTTCAAGAGTTTAGCATCCCCACTTTGAAGTGGGAGGTAGTGGACATGGATTTTATGACAAGGTTATCTCTCACGCGTCGCCAGCATGATTTGATATGGGTTATTATAGATAAGATGACCAAGTTAGCCCATTTCTTGCCATTTCATTCTTTGTATTCAGCTAAGGATTATGCTAGACCCTATCTCAGGGAGTTGGTAAAGTTTTATTGGATTCCATTGTCAATTATTTTGGATAAGGGTGCTCATCTTACCTCTTACTTTTGGAAGGCTTTTCAGAAGGGTCTTGGTACCTAGATTCATCTCAGTATGGCTTTTTATCCTTAGAAAGAAGCTCAGGTAGAGAGGACCATTCAAACCTTAGAGGATAAGTTACGAGCCTGTGTTATTGACTTTAAGGGTCATTGGGGTAACCACTTACCTTTGATTGAGTTTCCCTAAAACATCAGTTATCACTCTAATATTCAAATGGATCTGTTTGAGGCTCTCCATGTGAGGAGATGTAGATTTACAATTAGTTAGTTTGAAGTAGGTGAGGCTACTTTGATAGGACTAGATTCAGTGTTTGAGGTGATAGAGAAAGTTCAGCTAATTCTAGTGAGGTCAAAGATAGCTTAGAGTCGTCAAAAATCTTATGCCGATGTGAGGAGAAGAGATCTTAACTTTGACGTTGGTGACCTTATGTATTTGAAAATTTTACCCATTAAATGGGTGAAGAGGTTTGGCAAGTAGGAGAAGTTCATTCCCCGCTATATTTGCCAATATAGGATTGTAAGCCACTTTTGAATGGTATCTTATGAGCTAGAGTTTCCTTCTGAGTTGGCGTTAGTTCATCCAGTGTTTCAAGTCTCCTAGTTAAAGAAGTGTATTGGTGATTCAGCTTCATTTTTTCCTTCAGAGAGTGGATGTGAGAGATAATCTCTCTTATGAAGAGATTCCAGTTGAGATCCTTGACCATTAGATTCGTAGGTTAAGGAACAAAGAGGTTCCCTTGGTGAAATTTCTATAGCAAAATCATTCTGTTGAGGGAACTACTTGGGAAGCAGAACAAGTACCCTCATCCTTTCTCCAGGAATTCAGAATTAACTTGAGGTAACGATTTTTTGTAAATCGTCTCTTTCCCGATCTCTATTTTAGCTATGTAACCATTCTTATGTCATTACATGCATTCATGAAATCAATTCAGTCCATGTATCATGTCTCAGACTCAGTTATTTAGTCACATTTAAGTTCATGAACATTTAGTATACGACCTTAGTTTCCTTAGTACCTCAGCTTAACCAATCTTATTTGAGGATGAATTTTCCTAAGCGGGAGATATTGTAACACCCCATCACTAAAAAAAAATTGATGTATCATACAACTCATCCCTTAAGCTGTAAGTACACCATATTAGTCGTATGTTAAAGTCATATCCATGAAAGTGCGAGATGGATGACATTCTATTAAAGGTACGACTACTTCTCTTGAATCGTATATCCATCATATGAGTAGTAAGAAGTGAGTCATACCCAAGTCAGTGTGAGGTGAGGTGAGATTCTGTCTAAGTTACGAGTAGAGGCTACTAGTCGTATAAAGATGGTACAATTCAAAAGGGTCACTCGTATGTTAACCATTTTATACTCTCTTATATTCTGTCCAGCTTACGAGTCAAAAAGCCCAATCATACCCTCACCATACAAGTCATATGGTCGACTCATATGGACTGGGAACAAATTATGTTATATTCAGTTAAAGGGCCTTTAAGTCTTTTTCCCTATTATAACTTCACCCACGACCTATAACCCTCAAAGAGGCTTATTTTTTCCCAAATCTCAAATAAATAACACATTAATCTCCTCTCCCATACTCAAGAACAATAACTAAGTTTTTTTCTTCAAATCAATCTTTTAAATCCCAAGTTTTAGTCCACTTTATCAAGTTAAGCAATTCAAGGTATGTGGGGTATTCATCAATGTGCTCCTTCCACTCATTGATCCCAAAAACCATATCTTAGTTTAAAATCTTGAATTCTATCCTATTTTATGAAATTATCCATGAAATTTATGAAGTTAATCCATGAACTTCTTGGTAAATCTAATTCTATCCATGCCAATATGTGTTAAAATGTTATTTATGTTATTTTATGCTTCAAATTCCTATCTTCCATGCTTTATCCCCTTGATTTCATGATGAGTCATCAATTTATGAATTAAACTATGTAAATATGTTGTCTTCCCATGTTTAACACATTCTCGTGTTCAAATTCATATATTTCAGTAGTTATTGAAATTTGCTATCTTTGGGTCTCTGAATTATGACTTCCTATCATTGTTTAAATATTGTTTTCATATTTTTGTAATCATTCAGTGTTGGCGGATTATGAACACCCGATACCTATGTGTCCTTACATGAATTTTGTTTCAAGTAACAAGTCAGTTAGACCATGGTTTTTTTATCATATTCAGAACATCATGCTCATGTGGAGAACTTACAAGTACAATACTATTTCATGTTAAATGACTAATAACACCAGTGTCATTCAGTTAGGACTAACAATTAGCACTGAGTGAATTCAGGGATGAGGACTCCCCCGTTAATAGAGGCTTGAGTCATAAGTAGTAGTCCCTAAGTTCCAGACCTACGGCGCCATTGTAGATTATGAGGGGTCCTCCATCAGGAAAGGCATAACACCCTCATCCTTTGGGACATCAACCTTGTGGATCCATATTGTCAGTTATTTATTGGTACCCCTATCAAGGTACCAACACACTTCCAACTGGGGTTAGAAGTTGACCCCAACATCTCAGATTTGGGCATGTCAGTTGTAGTCAACTCCTACAATCTCATTGTTGTTTTCAAAATATATCAATTTAGCTTTGCATGACCATGTGTATAGATTTTAGATGTTCAGTTATATTGATTTTAGTTATTTAGATTTTAGGTTATTTCAGTATATGTTTCTGCTTGGTCTGACATTCTCAGTTTTTGATGTTTATGCATACATGTTCAGTTGTCTAATGCATTTCAGTTAGTCCTTATCTCACGTACTAGTACATTCAAAGTATTGATCGTATACTCTTCTTTTGTACTATATTGTCTTATAACATAGGTTCGGACGCTAAGTTTCTTGACCTTACTTAGGCAGTCTAGCATTATCCAGTAGCAGTAGTGGTGAGTCCTCTTTTATCGAGGACATGACATATTTTATCATTATTTCAATGTTTATTCATGTTCAGTTAGTCAAAGTTAGCTGGGGTCTGTCCCATCAACTCCTTCTAGAGGCTTTCAGATAGTTAAACAATCAGTCAGTTTTTAGTTGTTATCAGTTGTTTTAGATAGATAGACATTTATTTAGTTTCAGTCTATTCAGTGGTATCTGATGTGTTGGATTATATTTTAGTGTTTTTGATTGCAACATCTTATTAGTTTATCGTCTGGATATGTGGTTCTAGTATTATATTATTCAGTGCTCACAGTAGGTACCATATCATGGGTGAGCTTCTGGTCACTTGTGGACGTAACCACCGTGTTGCGACCAGGGGGTGGCTCGGGTCGTGACACAGTCTTACTAAGAGAATAGCTCAGTCTTAGCTCCTAGCTATGTCTATTTCTTGCATACTCCTCATATATTAAAATCATGTACTAACCCATCAATAAAAAATTACTATAATTGGAGTTCTACTAACCCATTTTGCACATTGGAAGATTTGGATTTTCTAAACTCATCATATAACTTACCATTAAATCAAATCTCACTACTAAACCACCAAAAAACTCTAAATTTCTTTAGACTACACAATACCTAAAATTCACCGAAGACTAGGCTTGTCCTGAATTCACAAATTAGTCTATGCAAAGGTTAAACTGAAATTTTACTCTCTAATTCACCATAATAATGTTGTAAGTTCTTACACGAATTCAAAGTAGAAATATTTTGAGAAGTTGACTGATGTCACCTTTCAATAACGATAATCTTCCCTTTCTTTTTCATCTTTAAACTAGAATGTTGCCTTCTTGTAACAACCTCTTAGGGTTTTGTCAAGACTATAGGGCAAACAAAATGAAGAACTATGCTTAAAAGGATAAATCGCAAAGGTTCCTGGTAGTTTTTGCACCAAATATTACTAGAATAGGTCAAGAAATGCAATTTCATTCCTCTGTAATAGTTGCATGGTGCCCAGGTAGGCTAGATTTAATTTTAAAAATAGAGTTCAGTTTAAAAAAATGTGTTAATAATATAGATAATGGGAGATTTTTTTATTAGGACCGTAAGAAAGGTGATTAGATGGATTAAACAAGTAACGTATCCTACTTTTGATTTCTTTTGAGACTAAATTTTGTCCATAGATGTACCTGGCTCAAAAATCACTCAAGCAAATACAATAAGAAGCCCTATGCAATATAGTTATGAAATGGGCACTAAAAAAAGTTCTTTAGCCTCGTTTTGTGAATCTAGGAAGTCTAGTGAATATAAGGTTAAGTATTCTAACAACGGGTGCAGTGATCAACATACAACTAGGACAACTAAGTCAATGGTGAAAGAACATGAGAAGGACAAGGCAACTACATCTACTGCCTGGGTGCTTGTAGCCATCCCCCATTGACTTCTCTAGTATAAATATAAAGGTCAAAATACAGATGCAGATGGGGCTACGCAGAGTCATAATGTAGAGGAGATAAGTTATGAGGAGGAAGAGGGGGAGGAGGAGGAAGAGTCCATCCCCAAATCCTCCAAGGGGCCTATTGATGACATATCTCCTAGGGGTATTGTCTAAGGTAGTGGATTGTGTCCAACTCTTGGGACTTCTAAATTGATAGTTCTCACTAAATAATAGAGGAAAAAAAAGTAGAGTATATTGGTCGAGCCTGAAATCTTACCTGAGTCACTATATAGAGTCCCAGAGTTAATGCGGGTATTCGATAAGTAAAAGTTGGGGTGAAAGACTAGGCCACTTCAAAACTACAATCCAAATATGTTGAGGGAGTTCTATGAAAACTTTTTTGCATCGATAAAAAAAGACATGAGGAACCAACGCCGACTAGACATGGTATGATTTTGGGATCAGGAGATTGTTATATCAGTCAAGGCTATCTCTAATGCTTTGTTTGGAAATATTTTTTAGCTGATTGAGGAGACTCTATATTATTACTACCTAATGATAAACTTGAGATGAGTAAAAAAACTGACTGCTAAAGATAAATACACTACAAGTGGTTAGTGGACCATATGGCTGAGGATGGTGAGAGAGCAGTTTAGATCAATGGTACATCTATATCTAAACATACTTTAAATTAAACTGCCAAGGCTTGGTTGTATGCTATGAGGAACGACTTTGCACTACTATGGTGAATGATAACAAACGTGGTGCAGCCAAGGCATGCTTAATAGAAACATTAATTTTAGAGTTGGGTTGTACATTCTGCACATTATTGTGGAAGAGATTCTGGATAGTGTAGTCTATTTCAGTACCAAACTTCCCTTTATGTGTTTGATTACTCACGTTATGCAAAATTCACAGGTATCTTCTATTCCAATAGTTGATAGATTTATCCAGCTAATGAAAAGTATAGATATTACCTTGAAGAAGGATTTCAGAAACTCGGCGGCTCCATCCTGAAGTCCTTTACTAGGTTTACCATAGGAGGCAGCAAGGGGTTACCTTACTTGTGAGATCCTAGCATCTGATGTTGGTGCTACTTCTTCCTCTTCATAGCAGTCCACTAGAATTTTAGGTGCATGTCAGTTGGTTCTTACAGGCTACCCATTTATTTCTATTGCTGAGCTAGAGTAAATTATGTCGAATCAGTTATTGCACGATGCACAAATTTAGAAGTTAGAGGTAGGGGTAAAGCTCTACTTAGTAGATGAGATTAAGGTTGTTTTATGGGTGGTTAAAACTAGTTTTGGTAGATTTAAGAGTTATATGACATCCAAGCTTGAGGAGGTACATGCTCCCAATATGAGCATGGTCATAAAGGATTTGGCCAACTTAAAGAAAGCAGTCAAGGAGTTAACAGAGTATGCTATCCATGTTGTACAACCTCTACCTCCTCTTATGGCATGGAGATATTCCAATAAGAGTCTTTTATGCTATTCAGTAAGACCACAATGCATCCTCCATCCTTCTAGCCTAGTGTGTCTGATTGGCATTCACAGTCTTCACAAAAATGAACTTGATCGCTCAATTCGAGACGTCAACCTATCCATATTTCTACGGTTTGTAAACTATTTTCATCATATGTTTTACACCATATTTATCCAATAGAGCTTTAAAGAAACAGTTATACAAGTGTGAAATATCATCACTAATGATAGCTCGAGGTGTACTAAATCTCGAGACAATATTCTTCTTTAGAAATTTTATGATGCTTTTACCTTTATTTTGAGGTGTAAGATCTTATATACGGACCTCACACCTTTATGGTGACCCCTAACTACTGAGGAGTGACATGCCTAAAAAATACTCACATTTCCAACTCAGGAACACAACTTTAAATTACTCCATCTACACAAACCTAAAATAGTAATGGCTAATCCCAAAAGAACTTCCTCACGTCATGGATGAACCACTTTCACTGCTGAAATGACATATCTTATGGAACTAAATCACGTAACAAATAGTTGCCAAAATCTGCAAACCAAGGGATAAGTCTTGTGATGCTGCCAAGACCTACTCATCTGGAAAAGTATCATCAATTTCAAGCTTATCCCATAGTTTTAGAATTTCCTCCTCTTCAAGGTAAGACAAATGGTCAGCCATATGGTTTTCGGGTCCTTTACAACCCTTGACCTTATACTCAAATTTCTGCAATAGAAGAACCTATCTATCAACCTTGGCTTCATATCTTTCTTTTCTATAAGATATCTAAGAGTTGCAAGGTCAGTATGCACAATGAATTTAGTGCCAATCAAGTAAGAATGAAATTTTTTGAATACAAACACAACAATAAAAAACTCTTGTTTAGTCACAGTATAATTCTTCTAAGTAGGATTAAATATTTTGTTGGAATAATAGATTGGTGTGGTATCTTTCCACTCCTTTGGCCAAGGACTACTCCTAGTGCTACACCACTAGCATTGCACTTCACTTCAAATGGAAATGGTAAATTGGATACACAATAATAGGTTGAATTCAACTTCTCCTTCAAACATTAAAATAATTTTAGACTACCACATCAAACACAAACTTCACATCTTTCTCCAACAACTTGCATAATTGATTTGCAAATTTTAGAGAAGTCTTTGATGAATCATCTATAGAAACAAACATATCCTAAAAATCTATGAATGCCCTTCAAATATATTAGTAGATTCAACTTCTCAATTATCTAAATCTTTGCCTTATTGACTTTAATCCTCTTCTAAGAAATTTTTAACCAAGCATTATTCCCTCTTTAACCATGAAATGGCACTTCTCCCTGTTTAGTGCTAAGTTACACTCCTCACATCTCCTCAAAACATTAGAAAGGTATACCAAGTAATCAGCAAATGAGACACCAATAATTAATAAGTTATTCGTAAAATCTCAATAGTTTTTTCTACTATGTTAGAAAAGATAGACATTATACAATGTTAAAAAATGGAAGGTCTGTTACATAGACCAAAAGACATACTTTTAAAATCAAGTGTCCCATATGGAAAAGTGAAAGTGGTCTTCTTTTGGTATTCAGCGGAAATTGAAATCAGTTTAAACCTCTAGTTACTATCTACGAAATAATATTATTCCTTACCACTAAGACAGTCTAACATCTAATCCATAAAGGGTATTACATAGTGATCGTACTCGGTCCATGAGTTTAAATTCCAATCATACATGCAAACACGCCATCCGGTTACCGAGCTTATAGGAATTAGCTCATTCTTCTTATTGGGGACCATAGTGATTCTGTCATTCTTTCGCACTTATTAAAATAGGCTTGCTGATTTACTATTAGCAATAGGATAAACAACTTCAACATCTAACAACTTAATGATATTTTTCTTCATAACCCCTTACATTTGATGGTTTAATCTCTATTGGTGCTCAATGCTAGGTGTGTAATCTAGCTCAAGTTGGATTTTTGTGAGTACAACTTCCAGGTAAAATTCTGATAATGTCAGTAATGGACCATCCAATGGCCCTTTTGAACCTGTACAATATAGATACTAAGTCCTCAACCTACCATTCTAGTGAATTAGCTACCAAAATAATCGGAAAAGTATTATTATCCCCCAAGAACACATAATGCAAAGGAAAAGGAAGTTTCTTGAGCTCAAAAATAAGAGGCTTGTCAATAGATAGTTTTATCGTGGGTCACTCTATTCTTCAGATCAAGATCTAACTTTTTTTTAGAATAAGTGTAGGAACCCCTACTAATGAGTGTGCTCACCATATCATCATACTCATCAATACCATCATTGGCAAAATTTATTTTTTATTATTGTAAGTGCCTTAAAACTGAGTCTTTCCCTAATGGGAATTACTAGCTCATCCTTATCTATGGTAGCTATCGCTGAAATCACACTCATATCCTTTTGTTGTTTTATGGACATACATACATTAAAATTAACTTTATTTTTATTCAACCAAATGTTTATTTGTCTCATTTCCATGTCAACCGAAGTCCAGCGAGTGGTGAGGAAAGGCCTTTCTAATATTATTGGAACCTTAAAGTTAGCCTCACAATCAAGAATCACAAAATTGACTAAAAATATAATAGATTCTAGCTTCACAAACACATAACAGAAGATACTCATTGATTTATTCATAGTATGATCCACCATCAGAAGTATCACAGAGGATGGTTTAGGCGAACCCAATCCCAACTACTTGTAGAAAACTAATGACATTAGGTTAATGCTAGTATCTAAGTCACATAATGTATGTATAAAATTCAAAGACCCAATAGTATAAGGAATCGTGAAAACTCCTGGATATTCTTTATTTTAAACTATAGAGCAAAATGTAATTGCGCTATAATAGTGCATATTTTTTGCAGTCTCAAAGCTCACTGTCCTCTTTTTTGTCACTAAATCTTTCATAACTTTGTGTAGCCCAGTATTTGTTCTAGATCCTCCATAATATGGATGTTCATCAACAACTCCTTCAAGATCAAGATAAACTTTTGATATTTCTCCTCTTTGTCTTTTTTCTTCTGTCTCTAGGGAAAAGTAGGAGGAAGTTATAGGAATGGAAATAACCATAGTCTAATAGCCTCCGAAATCACTCCATGTAGTTATATGAGGTTTAAATCCCTATGAAATTCATAATATATATCTTTTAATCATCAATAGGTAGGCCAACGAAAAACCTCTTTAAATTTAGTATTTGTATCATGGCACTTTTAATATATCAAACTAAGTACCTCGAGTAAATTCTGGTAGAATGATTGCATCTGTCTCAATCGGCTCTACATACCCCAAATTTTTATTTGGATTATCATAAATAGGTAGATATTATTGATGGACTTTTTTCCCCTATTTCTTATTAGTTTTTCCATCACATCTAGTGCATCTAGCTAATAATCCTTCTCTTGTATAACCCTTTCTTCCCTTGCTCCTCATTATGCAACTACTTGTCTAGCATTTTATTTGGCCATTAATCGAGCAGTGACTTACTTTGTAGATTCCTAAACATCATACAAAAGTAGCCAATTCAAAGTTTTTGGGTCATCATGACCTCTTTTGAGTAGGGATCCTTGATCATAAACTTTTTCTCTCTCCATATTTCTATTTCATCTCAAAGTTCTCTAAGTTTAGGATCAAATAGGCTTAAAGGATTTCCTTGACTCCGAGAGCACGGCATACATAGACATGTTCCCTAATATAGTAGAAAAGTAAAATCAAAAAACAAAACCAATAGCTGACAAACCCAATTAATAAATTTTGTAACTGTATTCACCGATAGCGGTCCCAAAAGCTGATATCGCCTAAATTACACCTCCCAAAAAGTATAAAGTAGTCGTTGAATTAAATATTGAACCTAATAAGGTTGGTGTCAAACCTACAAGGAATAACAAAAAACATGATCACGTGTTTGTTTGGGTAATTGGCAATTAAGTAAAAGAAAGCATAATTTTTGTAAAACAAAATAGTAATAGTAACAATTGTTAGTTTTTGTATTATAATCAATAAGATATGAGCACTAAGATTATGATTCCACGATTAAGTAATTTGACAGTTTGCTTGTGCTAACAAACTATCCTAATGCATTGCATGCAAAATCTAACAATATAGGTTTATCTAAACATCTTCCAAACTTTATTATATGAATTTCACTCGTCTCCTCCCAGACTCAGAGTGTCACACTACTAATCCTTGTTTTTTATCTCAAATTAACCATCCCTATTATGTCTCAAGTTAATAGATGAGGGTTTATAGCCTCAAAATATCTGTTGTTAATCATTTTTCCTCATCTATACCTCTCTTTTGAGCAATCTAGAATACAGGCTAGTTCCTGATGTATCGACCCATTAGAAAAGAAATCATAACAAAGGGAATACCAATTCATGCAAGCACACTAGTCTAGATTTTTCTCGCACTTAACCTATTTAATTAATTCATCATTGTTCCCACAACCCTAGTTGTGATGTTTAACTACTCATAATTATAAGAACACAAGAAGAATTCATAGATGATAGTATTTTCACGGACTTACAGTGAGAATTAAACTCCAAAATTTAAACTTTAATTAAAACATTAGATAAGATATTCATAAGATTCCAAGCAAATGCCTTAAAATCTTATAATATAAAGTTGTGAATATAAAAAATGTTTAACCCCATACAAATAACCCTATTAGAGTATTTATACACCTAACAAATCTTATCCTAAATAAAATAGAAAAATAGTATTGGCTACCAAGGATGAGAAGAAGGTACTATCGTGGTTAAAACCAATAATCATCCTTTGACTTTATGGTTATACTTGGACATGTCAAGATTCTGGTCTTCCATCAGATGATCCCAGGTACAAGTGTGGACTCAACTACGACCTTGGAATATAGTCAAATCATTATTCATGTACTGAATTTCTTATAGCTTAAAAAACTAGAGCCTTTTCCCATGACACCATTATATAATCATACCTTCAAAGCATGATCGTGGGAAGTTATTGTCTAATCCTCTTGTCCCTTTACCTCTGTAGATTATATTTTCCACTTATTTTTTATGATCACATAGTCTGATCATTCCATTAACTTACGATCGTGGTTTCTTTTGTCTAAAAGACCTTTGATTGTAGCATCTCTGGTTTTAGGTATGAGATCCTAGGCATGATCGTGGTTAGATCTCACAATCTTAGGAAGGCTTATTTGTTGCCCTTTTTGTATTTTCTTTTGCAATTTTATTCTCTAAGTCTATAAGGCCTGCAAATAATAAAAAACAAATGAAATCTATCAGAACATGCCCTTATACTTACAAATATTACCTGTTTTAAGCATCTTAAGTGTTGTAAGTTCGCAGCACATCATGACCTACCTATCATTTAATATTTTTATATATCTTCGTCATTTGACTAACCATTCTAGCCTACACCATTTCTTCCTTTACCGACACATTTTATGGTACCTAAAAATCTTAATTTACATTTGCCCCCAAATTCATTTGGTACTGACTATCTCATACATCAGTATGCCACACCACTATTAAATCAAAATTCTACAAAATCATACTCTACTATAACTAGTTCTCTTAGTTAACCATAGATTCTCAGCTCCAACTCGGTCTACACTAGGGACCTAATATACATCCATAAATTATTGTCCATCACTTTTCATAATAAGAACATGTATAAGAACACTTATGTAAGATGTGTACATCATCTCTCCTTATCCCTTCTCAATAGCCTCATCATCATCATCAATAGCATATTATACCGGCATGGTACTTGTCCAATATCGTAATAAATAATATTCACAGTAGTGTGGTCCCCAGTCTATCATCTCAACACATCAGCAAAGTACTAATGAAATGCAATGTAGTTAGTAAATTACAATACATGCTAAAAGTAAACGCGGATGTCAAGTTCACAAACAAGCATAAGTCCAATAAATTCTAAGTACTACATTAAAACTATAGCTTATTTAAATCAAAGACCTTAATTTATACATATGTATTCACAACCAGCATGTATCATACAGCATTGTAGGGTAGTCATACCCAAATTAGCCCTATCACCACTTTCTCTCTATCCACATCCCAACTTCATATTTTTCACATTATCCCATATACTTTCCTAATCACTTTTAATTGGAAAACTCATTCTTTGCTATATAATATTTATTCATTTGTGTCCAGTCATCAGCTACAAGATTTGATTTTGCAAATTACTACTCTCGGTGACCATGCCTCGCCTTTTAGTTAATATTCTTAATATAATAAAAATATTTATGGCATTTATGTTTTAATCGAGTTGTCTTTATTTTCTTCTACTAACTTTCACTGTATTTTCTAACTTTCCACTAATCTCAAAGGTCCTAGAAGATATTAAACTATATACATTTTTCCACCATTATTCAGTTCTATATCACAATCAAACATTAATATAATGTTTAGTAATAAAGCATATTTGAGCCTCACCAAATTTTAAACGTGTCTATCTATCCAACTCTACGCCTGAAGACCTAATACATGAAATAGCTGACATCACTATTCACGTTATATACATATATCATAAGTATAGTTTCTAGAAAAATAAATGATAACTTACCTCTTAGGAAAAACATACTATTTTGAAGAAGAGTGAGTTGTCCCATGCATTATATGTATATTCCTATGTCGATCTCTTCTTGGATGTGTCTCAACACCTCTCTCATAAACCTTGGCCTTTTGAATCTCACGGTTCGGGGATAGGGTTTTTTAGTGTGATTTTAGAGAAATGGGGCCACCTAGGAAAATAAAGAGAAAGTGGGTTTTTAAAAATCCCTCAATTGGGTTACTACTATCCCCAGCTATAGTGGCTTCTTTTACTATTATAGTGGTTGGTTGATTGTTGTTGCGATTATCGATAATCCAGCCTAACCCCTTTTGGGGCCTTTTAGCCTAATTCTATTGGGCCTTATTTTTCCTTCTTGATATAATTTTTTTCAAGTCCATTTTAAGCATATTTGTTTATTATAAATTATTTTTGAGGATTTTCCATATGTTACAATGGTTTGGATAATTAGATAACTGTAGCCTAACTATGCATGAACTGGATAGGTAGGAACTGCTAATATAGTCCTAAGCTATACGTGTGTGAGTTACTTACTGGTTTTGGAGTTTGTGAAATTGAGAACTTTCCTGATTATTCTTGACAAGATCATAAAATAGTCGGTTAGGAAAGGATTATAGGTCATTCTTAAACAGTCTACTATAAGTCGGAAAAGCCTATTGAATTGAATATGATATCCCTTGATCCTGATGTTGAACCTTAATATATATTTCCTTGAACTACCTATTCACCTTCTCAATTTGATTATAATAAACTTGTGGACCTAGTCTCTTCTTGGACACTATACACCTTAACTCAGGCAAATTGCCTAAGTTAAGAGTGGTTATTGTAGAGGTGCATGGAAGAAATTGGGTATGTAGAAGAAGTTAGTAAGTTAAAAAGTATTTTGGTGTGCTATTATGTGAAAAAAATTAAAAATTAAAAATTAAAAAATTACAAAGGAAAAAACACCTAAAGTCTAAAAGTTCAAATAGAGAAAAAGAAATAACTGGGATTGAAAAGTGAAGCCAAAAGTAGCAAATGCCAAGGAGGACTGATTCACTTGATCCAAATTTACCATATTCGTCCTAATCCTACATTACAAGCCAAAATGTCCTATAGTGATCCTAATCCAACTGTTTAAAAATCTAAGGCATAGAAAATAATTAAGGACAAGGCTACGGTATTTCATGCATACTATTTGAACTCTTTTATGAGAAAAAGAGATTAAATTCAGTCCTTATTTTGAGATTCATAGTTTATTTTGAGTGTACGAGACTACTTTGATGTGAGGGCTTACGGGTTGCATCATAAGTGTTATTTGTTCGAACAGTGTCATTAGTATATGTGCAAGATTGTCTATTGATAATGCAATGTCATTACTTAATCCCTTTAGTTTATGGTAAGTAGTTTGTATTCATACAGCGAAATTAGTTCTAACTATATTATAGGGGATTGAAAATGTGTTTTTATATACGCGGCCTAAATCTTGTTTTAGATATTATGAATGTCGCAGGACTCTTGGGTTTCTCTTGGTTAAGTATTGTATATTTTTTTTGTTTTGTTTTGTTTTTTGTTCACCTGAAGGCATGCAAATATTCTAATTTAAGGGAGTTGATGTGTCCTGGACTTACAACACTATCAACTCTTCAAACAAGAGAAATTTGTTAGTTTAAATCCATTGTTTTGTGGGGTATGATGTGATTTTTATGGTATTTCCATATTAAACAAGTATGGGGAAGCAAAGTACAAAAAATAGGACTCATGGGCATCAAATAAACCATTCAACAATTATTGGATCTTACAACGGTCATACCTTCCAGTCATTGGTCAAAATACAGATGCAAAATATGAAAAATAATGGATGAAAATATCCCACAATTGTTGGAGGAAATAATGACCTCATCCTAAACATCATGGAAGAAAATTCAAGAAGCAGTTAAAATCCAAGGTGGAAATAACTAGAGACTTCAACAATCATTATTGAGAAAGATGATCTTATCCAGAGCATTGTTCTAAAAAATATTAGCAAATGGTAATGAAGTTGTCCATCTAGAAACAAGTACAAGGAACGATCATGGTATCAACCAACAATCGTCCTATGCTTCGTCTGCAGCACCGACTCTACAAATCCCATTGTCTTTAAGATAGATTTTTTTTATTGTCTATAAATACTCTTAATTGGTTTATTATTTCAATTTATGTTCTATTGCTAGTTTTTAGGAACACACTTGTTCTTAAGGTTTTAGGGTTTTGTTTCATAGTGGAGATTTTTGCTTATTAATCCTATTCTTAGTAATTTCATTATTATGGTTTGTTTCCAGAATTACTATTGTGTTAATATGATCTTGAGTAGCTAATGCAACAACAAGGGTTATGGGAACTATGGTGGATTGATGAAGTAGAATTCATAGTATGAAGTGATTCTTAAAGGGTGTTTGGGAAAGTATTACTACTTTTTTTATTGTATTTCTTTTTAAAGATTGTGAACATTAAAACTCGCTTTATCCTTACTCACAGTAGAAGAAGATGTGGTGGATGGGAAAAGGAATTAACAATAAGTCAACCTCCATGATGAGTGGTGAATTTACTACACATTTTTCCTTAACATCCATACATACTACTATGATTTGATGGTATAATGTGACATATTTGGGATTAAATGCACTAATTTCCACATTTTGCAGGCTTAGAGGGTATGATATGGAAAGATATGGATTACAACTAAAATGTATCAAAAAAGAGGAAGGAAGGGCAGCTAAAGAACCTAAAGCAGGAACCAGCCTTAGTTACCACAATTGTGATCCATGGGCCGCGATTGTGGTCCGTGGGCCGTGATTGTGGCTATTCAAGCCAAGTCAAAGTACTACGATTGCCATGATCTTATCACAGTTGCGGCAACCGCAATCACGGACAAGTGCTAGCAATCGCGGCAATGAGAGATTATTCCCGTGGGCTATTTTGTAATTTCACACAGTTGTCCCCAATTCCCTTAAGTGGGTCAAACCGTTTCTCATTTGGAAAATCCCCAATCTTTGAAAGATTTTTTACTACCTAGGTTTCTATTTTAAGGGATCTTTATTGTACTAATTTTGGGGTGAAGAAGACATTAGAGTGACTCCAAAGTGGAGAATTACTAAGTTCCATCAAAGATTTGTTGAGATTTAAAGCTTGAAGTTGCATTCTCTTTATCTTTCATGAATCAATTTGAAAGAGGTTTTGATATAACTTTGTTTATTATTCTTATGAGTTTCTATTTTTCTCTCTTGGGATTATGTTTTGATAGGGTGCAAATGTGTGTGGGATATGATTATTATCTTAAGTTCTTAGTTAATGTTGTTGGGTTTTAAAAATATTTGATTACAAGAAGGGATTTGTTGGTGAAAGCCTCAAATTTCCTAAACCCCATATCATCTTTGATAAAGAGATGTGGATAGTCTAGATCCTACGTCATCTTTAAGAGAGGTATGTAGGTGACATAAGCATTTGTGAGCAATAAGATAGATAATAGTTATTCCCTTTTTCTTATCTTAGAAATAAGAATAGATTATGGAATTGCTACATCTTGGGAACCTTCCTAAAAATAGGGTTGCCCAAATTAATACGTTGTGATGATTAGTTGACCACATCCATGGTGTATTTGAAAGAATCCATGGGTGATAGTTTGATACTTTGGTGAAAGGATAGTATCCAATTCCATAACCAAACCTTCCCATACATGTTTTAACTAGAATTTGAATTTGATTTTCATGTACCTACACAATCGTTGCCCCTAGTAAAGCATAGCCCCAAGATCCATCCCTAATTGATTATCCTCTAATTATTCTTACCCTTAAGTTAGTACTTTAGACGCAAATACTAGTTACATCTTGAAAAAATTTAAAATCCCTTAATTATTTGTATCTTAGGTTTAAATCTTGCAAGCGACTTCTATTTTGAACTTACCCGATCATCACTCATATTGCTCCTCGTGGATTCGACCCCGACTCAAAGTTGAATAATTTTATGGACAACAACCACCTTGTATTTGGCACTATTGTTGGGGAACAATTTGGTGTGTTAAGTTATTTTGAAATTTTAGCTTACTTGCTTGGATTTGAACTTGTAATTATTTGTTTGTGATTTTCTTTTGTTTATTATGTTAGGTAGATTTTTGTTTTTGTTTTCTTGTTACTATGGCATATTGGGATGTATGTTAGTTTGGTGGTTGGAAATCTTATCTTGATGATCCATGTCCATATTGTGATAGACCCCATTTTTGGTGAGATTGTAGATATGCTCCCCAGAAAGAGATATGTGCACTATCTTGATCTAATTGGGAGTTTGATTGTCCTTTGTGCGGTGATGGGGATAGACATTGGAGTGATTTTCCAATTTCCCCCTCTCCTTGTTATGTTAACAAAAATGCTAGTTCTTTTTATGATTTTTATTGGTCTCATGATGGGATAAAGGAAGAATAATGTGCTGGATACAATGGTGTCGAAGCAATGCTTCAAAATTTTTTGGATCGGGTAACTACAATGGAGGAGTACGCGCATCACATACATAAATCCAATGAGGCATTCGGAAGGGTGATTAATAAGATAGATAAAATGGGAAAGGAGACCAATCTTTCAAGTGCCACGGATATACCCAATCTTCAAAATGAGGATGATAAAGAAGAGATATCAAGCCATGTGGTTGATTATGACCTTGATAGTGGAGAATCCTTAGATATTTTCCAACCGATCGAACCAAATCTAATGATGGATGCCAAAGTTTAGGAAAGGGTACTAGAGTCCAAAGAATAAGCTAAACAAAATCATTGGGAGGCTTCTAGTTCATTTTTGGGTGAGAATTTCAAGATTAATGCGAATTCAAAATTGGGATAATGACCTCATTCTAATCAGTTCTCGACATTATACTTAGTGGATATGATAACAGTCGAGCCACCCAAACAAATGATGAATTTTGGAGGTGCAGTACAAAATCCTTATTTTTTGGAGTTCGTTATTCCAAAAGGGTGAGATGATGTTCCTTATTTAAAGACCAAGAAGATAAAAATCCAATGTTCAACTAGTGGTCTTTTGATGCTCTCACCAATACCTAATGATCCTAATTGAAAGTTTGATACGAAGTTGGGTACCCATCCCATGAGATTTATTGGATAACATAGTCTAGTTTAAGTATGAAAATGTTGATGATGAATGTTTTTGTGTTGTCCTTATGCTTTGCAAGCTTATATCATAGAGAACTATGGCCAAAATCGGTTCAAGACTCCTAAGTTCCACAACCAGTACTTTGATAAGCTAAAAAGGACAAAGTTGATCTTGAAAAGGGGATATGCTTGGAGAAAGTGCCGAAAAAGCTTTCGGTATTTCATGATAGGCTAGTGGCTATAGGCTGGAGATGTTTTGCTCTGGATCCATGCTGGGAAAATAAGTAGTGAGTGTGAGAGTTCTATGCTAATCTTAGCATAGTATCTTTTGTGAACCCAGTTATCAGGATTTGGGGGAGAAATGAGCAATTTGGGGTGGAAAAAATCAATGATTTATATGGTCTTCGAAATGCAGACATGGCAGACTTTGACGCAAAGGGGTGTGAGTCAGGAAGTTGGATGGAAGAGAGGTTGTTCCCTGGGAATGATGTCTCATGGGCAGTGTAGCGCCCTAAGAGTACACCCTAGGCATCACACGGTGCTTACAGTCCCAAGGGACACAAGCTAACCCTTGACTAATATCTGCTGTGAGCACTGAATAATAAAACTGAAATAAATATGGAATTAAGATGAATTGCCATAAGGTTCAAAATCTAAATACTGTTAAATAATAACCTCTGGTAAAAACATCTAAAAACGAAACACTTTCTGAACTGGTCTAGTCTGAAAGCCTCTAACTGAACTGTCTTAATATGGAGTTGATGGGACAAGCCCGTAACTAACTCCAACTATTGAACTACGGATAAACTGAAATACTGAACTAAAATCACATCCTCTATAGATGAGGACTCACTCCTAAATCTTCAACTGCTGACTGGATCTACCTAAGTGCGGTCGGGAACCTGAGCGTCCAAACCTAGATAAGGCTAGACTGAATACAAGGGTTTATATACATGAACAATAACTGACTAAATGATATAGAGTAACTGAATATAAGAGTACAGGGATAACTGATACTACGGAGATCACTGAGTATCCAATACTGTACAAATACGTATAGATTATAACTGAGCTTTTCTGAAGCTGAGCACTGAGTTTTGATAACTAAGTAACTGATAGATGAAGTTACTAAAAAATGATTTACTGATACTGATTGGCTGTATCTGAAAGTATTGATTTGGTGAAACTGAACTGAATTGTAAACTGAAAACTGAAACTGAAATTGTGGAAGGTAATTATATAACCGACATACCCTAAATAAGATAAGGTAACTGAGTTGGAATCCAATCTCTAACCCCAATTAGAACGGTTTTAGCACCATACCACAGGTACTAACAACTGTTGTGGATTTAGTCCTAACTAACAGGTGACCCCTGAGATCAATACTAACTAATGGCTGATCCCTGAGAATGTCAGTCCTATCTAACAGGTGATATCTCATAACCTACGCTGGATACATAGTTGTAGGACTTAGGGATTGCTTTTAGGGACCCAGTCTTAACTAACGGGTAAGCCCCCATCTCTAGGCTCGCTCGATGCTAAATCCTACTCCCAAATGAAAGACACTGAACTGATTATACTGAACTGGATTGGATCGATACTGAGTATAGTGAGTTTTCCTTAGTATAATTGTAGGGTATAATTTTCTGTTTAAGGCTGATCTGGGTCATGGAAAAAGACCCTATTACCCCCAAAATATTTTAATTTTTGCCACTGAAAATCCAATTTTGGGCCCTGGTGCGTTGCGCCGCTATTGCGCCAAGCCACTGGAAAATGACAACTAGGAATGCAGCTAGTGGCACAATGCGGTGGAATCACATTGCAATACTGTATGGGACTTGAAAGCTCAGTGAGACGCGGTATAATCATGTTGGCTCACTGGAAATTGACAAATATGAAAACGATCTTTGGCACGACGAGTCGATATCACAGTACCTCAATGCGCTACTGGCCTGAATTAAAGTGTTTAACAATTGAAACTTAAAATAGCCATAACTTATTACCCGATTATCGAATTTAGGAAAATTTTATATCATTGGAAACCTTATTCAATTTCCTATGCAATGGCAGGCTCTAAACTAAAAATTAATGAGCATTTCAAATTTTTTATATTAGATAACTCATGAAATGAGAGTTAATTTAATCTAGGGAAATATGGGGTATTACAATATCTCCCCTTTGGGAACATTCATCCTCGAATAATACAGATTAAGATGAGGAACACTGGTAGACTAAGTTTACACACTGAACATGCATGCTAAAACATGACTACATGACTGAACTATTGATAAGATGAGTTCTTATATTATACATGCATATTTGATGGATGGAATACATGACTGAAGCTACTAATAAGTTGAGTTTCATACTGAACACGCATATTCGATGCATGCGTACATGACTGAACTGATTCATAAATGCTTGACTAAATATGTAATGGTAACGAATACCAAGTTTAGAACTGTAACTGAGTCATGGATCTGAGTAAATCTAAGGAAAACTATCACCTTAAGCTGAGAATACTAATGAACCTAAAATCATTTACTGAAAATATATGAACTGGAACATAAGAACATGACTGAGTCTAAAACATGATACATAAACTGAATATCATGAACTGAACTGATTCCTTGAATATATATGCCATGCCATGAGAATGGTTACAAGGCTGAGATTAGAAAGAGAGAATCAACTTATCAAACTGAATTCGTTACGTTAAGAGATAGTGGAAGGTTTAGGACATGAAATCTCAGGGGTTATAATGAATCTCTCTCTTGGGACACTATGCCTCTCAAAGAATACCGACTTAGCTGGGATACTGAGAAAAGGCTGAGATGATGTACGGGGCACCTATGAACTAAGTCGTGATTGAATATTTGAGATCTGAAACTGAGGCATGATACATGAATTGGGATAAACTCATAACTACTAGGATGCTCTATCTTGGAATAGTTATATTCACAAAACTTTGGATAGTATGACTAGGTGGAAAGATAGGGAAACATACGAACTTATCTGCCTGACTGCTAAACTGAATTCCTAGCTTTACAAACTAACTTATCCTAAAAAATTATACTCAACTGGGTATTTCTTGATGCTCTTTCTATAAATTTCTACTGACTTAAGGGAGCAAGGAAATCCTGGCACGGTCTGAATAAGACATCTGAATAAGAAGCCACAGCATGGCAAAAAAATTCTGTAATATGGGCACTAACAACTCTACCTATTAAGGTCTGAGTTGGACTAAATTCTCCCACTATATTTAAACCTAATCAAATCTCTGAAATATATATAGCCACTTACACACCAACATAACATTCAAGCCTATCTTCATAACTACAACCTCATGTAAAACTAGTATGCAACAATCTCTAACCCTAATTAGAAGGGTGTTAGCACCATGCCACAGGTACTAACAACTGTTGTGGAGTCAGTCCTAACTAACAGGTGACCCTTGAGATCAATACTAACTAATGGATGATCCCTGAGAATGTCAGTCCTATCTAACAGGCGATATCTTATAACCTACGCTGGCTACATAGTTCTGGGACTTAGGGATTGCTTTTAGGGACCTAGTCTTAACTAACGGGTAAGCCCCCATCTCTAGGCTTGCTCGATGCTAAATCCTACTCCCAACTGAAAGACACTGAACTGATTATACTGAACTGGACTGGATTGATACTGAGTATAGTGAGTTTTCCTGAGTTCTATAACTGACTGAGTTCTAATGAGTTCTACAACTGACTGAGAGTACCACTAATCGTGACATGACTAATACTATTTTGAAACTGACACTGGCTCTTGGTAAAAAGCTAAATTTTTGGGTATTAAATACCCCCAGGAATCGATAGCATGAAAAGTAAAGCTCCACATGATTTTGCAAAGCATAACAATGTACATATGTTCATATTTCATCTATAGATACATTTCATCAAACACTTGTAGGGTATAAGCATACATATACTAACATGTCATAATTTTATCACTTTATTCACATGGTCATTCTATCGAACACTTAGGGAGCAGAACTTCATGCACATAATCATGGATAACATATAAACATGGCAACTAGAATGCCCAAACTTACAATTTCATGGGTTTAGTATGCAATTCATATAATTTTCCATAACACTAATCTAATTTCATGAATCATATAATAATCATGGATTAAACCTAATTAACATCATAGACACATTAATCGTTCTGTAAATTCAAGGGTTTAATAAGATAATCATATATTCATCACACATGCTATTCAATTTCATGACCTTGCACTTAAATCATGGATTTAAAACTGAACTAATATTATGAACATGAATTCAATTAAAACATGAAAATTAATAATTTAACAATCTTGTAGTTTTAGAAAAATGGATTAGTGGACTCTATGGGTGAAAGGAACACATAGAAAAACACCTAAAATACCTTAGAAGATTCTTTCTTGAAGGTTCTTGGAGGATTTCTTGAGGATTGACCTTGATTTCTTGAATTAGAGTTTTTGCCCATTTGAGAGAGAATATTTTAAATCTTGAGAAAAGTGAGTGAATAATGATATAATAAGGTATTTAGGGTATAATTTTGTGTTTAAGGCTGATCTGGGTCATGGAAAAAGACCCTATTACCTCTAAAATATTTTAATTTTTGCCACTGAAAATCCAATTTTGGGCCCTGGCACGATGCGCCGCTATCGCGCCAAGCCACTGGAAAATGACAACTAGGAATGTAGCTAGTGGCACAATGCGGTGAAATCACATTGCTCAGTGCGACGCGGTATAAACGTGTTGGCTCACTGGAAATTGATAAATATGAAAACAATCTTTGGCCCGACGATCCGATATCACGGTACCTCACTGGAAATTGAAAATTACCATTTTGGCTTGCTCCGCAATGCGCTACTAGCCTGAATTAAAGTGTTTAACAACTGAAACTTAAAATAGCCATAACTTATTACCTGGTTATCGGATTTAGGAAAATTTTATATCGTTGGAAACCTAATTCAATTTCCTATGCAATGGCAAGCTCTAAACTGAAAAATAATGAGCTTTTCAAATTTTTTATATTAGATAACTCATGAAATAAGATTTAATTTAAGCTAGGGAAATACAGGGGATTACAATATCTCCCCTTTGGGAACATTCATCCTCGAATAATACAGATTATAATGAGGAACACTGGTAGACTAAGTTTACACACTGAACATGCATGCTAAAACATGACTACATGACTAAACTATTGATAGGATGAGTTCTTATATTATACATGCATATTTGATGGATGGAATACATGACTGAAGCTACTAATAAGTTGAGTTTCATACTGAACACGCATATCCGATGCATGCGTACATGACTTAACTGATTCATAAATGCTTGACTGAATATGTAACGATAATGAATACCAAGTTTAGAACTATAACTGAGTCATAGATATGAGTACATCTAAGGAAAACTGTCACCTTAAGCTGAGAATACTAATGAAACTAAAATCATTTACTGAAAATATATGAACTGGAACATAAGAACATGACTGAGTCTAAAACATGATACATAAACTGAATATCATGAACTGAACAGATTCCTTGAATTATATATGCCATGCCATGGGAATGGTTACACGGCTAAGATTAGAACGAGAGAGTCAACTTATCAAACTGAATTCGTTACGTTAAGAGATAGTGGAAGGTTGAGGACATGAAATTTCAGGGTTATAGTGAATCTCCCTCTTGGGACATTATGCCCCTCAAAGAATGCCGACTTAGCTGGGATACTGAGAAAAGGCTGAGACGATGTACGGGGCACCTACGAACTAAGTCGTGATTGAATATCTGAGATCTGAAACTGAGGTATGATACATGAATTGGGATAAACTCATAACAACTAGGATGCTCTATCTTGGAATAGTTATATTCACAAAACTTTGGATAGTATGACTAGGTGGAAAGATTGGGAAACCATACGAACTTATCTGCCTAATGCTAAACTGAATTCCTAGCTTTACGGACTAACTTATCCTGAAAAATTATACTCAACTGTGTATTTCTTGACACTCTTTCTATAAAGTTCTACTGACTTAAGGGAGCAAGGAAATCCTGGCATGGTCTGAATAAGACATCTAAATAAGAAGCCACAGTATGGCAAAAAAATCTGTAATATGGGCACTAACAACTCTACCTATTGAGGTCTGAGTTGGACTAAATTCTCCCACTATATTTAAGCCTACTCAAATCTCTGAAATATATTTAGCCACTTAAACATCAACATAACATTCAAGCCTATCTTCATAACTACAACCTCGTGTAAAACTAGCATGCAACAATCTTTTTTTAACATGAAACATCTACGCTCTCCCTTCTAAGCAAATGATTATCACTACATCATTTAATAAGAAGAGTTCTCTAAAGGTTAAACATGAGGACCTGAAGAATGAATAGACACTATACTTAACTTGAAACTTAACTGAGGCCTGACGAATAGAATGTTAACATCAACTCCTTAGATTTTATCAAGAAATCTAAACTGAGGATACACATGATAAAATTTGAATTTAGCTGATCATTAGGAGTATAGCAAGAGTTATGAGAACTGAGCGTACCATAAAGCATGAGTACATGAGTCATGAGCTGCATGACCTGAGTTTTGAGTTTTTGTGTTTAGGGAACGTGATTCGTAACACTAAGTGAACTGGAACTGCTCATACTAGGAACTGTAAGAATACATGATTTTCGATAATGTGCACGAATAGGAGCTACGATCATAAAACTGACATGGACTGCATGAGTAGATATCATGATAGCTGAAGTGCAATACATTGCACTGAGGTAAGGATGGGCGTCAACCTCTCCCACTGCTTCTCTACACATACTGACATTACTACTAAAATTTGAAAGTCTGACTTGGTTACTTGTTCTACCATCTCCCCCATATCTTAAAGTCGTTATTCTAAGTCTGTGAACCTCTTAATAAACTCTAAATTGAACTGAAACCACTTTGCTCTAGAGTCTAAGATATGAAAATGCTCATAAACACTAAACTCATTCTTAAGGACTACTCTTGATAATGTAAGTTCCACTTCTAGTACTTTCTTCTGATACATGATTCTTAGCCTTCTATTTCCCCAACAATCACCATATAGCAACCTCAATACTGACTAACTTATAATTCTCAACTTCTCTTTCTACTAGTCAATCTAGAGATTCAAACTTAAATCAACTAAGACTGATTTACTACCCCTTTATTCAAGGATTGATTCATCAAGAAATTGAAACTGAACAACTCTATTATTAAACTCAATTGAAGGGATTTCTAAAATACTGTAACCGAGTAATTTCTTGATACTTGTCAGGATGGAATAGATTTACCTACTAAGGTAAGCACTAAGAAAGGTCTGTTAACATTTCTAGTCTGACTTAAAGTTGACTACTATGCAAGGAGTTACAAAAGACAGAGAAACTCCTAGATATAATAAGGCGTGAATATGTAATTAGAAGATCTATAACATACCAGTGACCACATCAGGATAATTTTCCTGATCTTGTTTGGATTGAACTGCACAAAGCCTATTTGGATGTTGCCCACTGGCGGCACTGGAAGTGGCACCCTACTAATTCGGGCAATCGGACTGAGCTGAAGGACGGTGGTACTGACCCTGTGAACCTGACTGGGGACAATCTCTGAATCTATGGCTTAGTTTTCCATACTTGAAACAAACATCACTACCATCTCTACACACTCTCTTATGGTTCTTATCATATTCTTCATAAAGCGGATTAGTACGAACACCCTTCCCACTACCTTGTGACTTAGTTCCTGGTGCTCCATCTCGACTATTATTCCTTAACTTTGGTACTGGTCACTAGCTGAGGAGGAAGCTAGAACTTAAGATTTTTGATAAAACTAGGAATGGTTACTGCTCTTTAACTTAGGCTAATTGAAATTAAAACTACTTGTTCTAGCTCTCTTGTTATCTCTCTCCTTCTTCTTAAGCTTTTGCTCCTTAATCTATTAAGTATGGACCATAAGCCTATAGATGTCCATCTCTTTAATTAACATTGCAGTTCTGCACTCCTTAACTATACTATCTGATACCCCAGACACAAACTTGCTCATTCAGGACCTATTGTCTGTTATTGCATAGGGAGCATACCTGGCTAACTGAGTAAACTTAAGGGAATAATCTTTCACACTCATACTGCCTTGGATAATATTGATCAACTCTAACACCTTGACTTCTCTCAATTCTAAGGGAAAGAATATATCTAGAAAAGAAGTAGCAAACTCCTCCCATTCTATGGGCCCAAACATCTATACCTCTATCTACCTTCAACTTCTTAAACCATGTATGAGCTACATCTTATAGTTGATAGGCAACTAACTTAGCACTTTTATTGGAAGTCACTCCCATAATATCTATGACTTTCTGAACCTAATCAGGAAACTCTTATGGATCCTCTTCTGACTTAGATCCTTAGAATAGGGGAGGATTCATTCGGGTGAAGTCCTGAATACTAGCTGTAGCGGTATTAGCCACTGGGTTAGCCTGAACAACAGCTGGCTATTAATTCTAATCTATTTCAAAATTGGCTAGAGTAGTAAATACAGCTCTGAATTATGCATGGGATACATGCTCGTCCAGTGGATTTTCCTGAACAAGCTGAGGTGCTGACTGATTTCTAGTTCTCCTTTCATTAGTCCTTTTAGAAGTCATGTTATATAAACGAAAGAAACAAATGGATTATACCGAGAGTTTAACATGAGTTGAGGCTCAGTCACACGACATAAATACTGAAAGAAGGAGAAACTTTTCATGAAACATCTCATAGCCTCTGGTCCATAAGTGTGGCGCGCTATACACCCATGCACAAGACTCTACGCGATGCAGATTTTAGACTCCCTAGGACTCTATTGAACCTTAGGCTCTAATACCAAGTTTTTAATACCTCAAGAGTATACCCTGGGCGTCACACAATTCTTACTGTCCTGAGGGACCACAAGCCAACCCATGATTGATATTTGCTGTGAGCACTGAATAATAATACTAAAGTAAATATGGAAATAAGCTAAATTACCATAAGGTTCATAATCTAAATACTGATATATAATAATATCAGGTAGAAATATCTAAAAACTAAATACTGTCTGAACTGGTCTAGTCTGAAAGCCTCTAACTCAACTGTCTAAATATGGAGTTGATAAGACAAGCCCCCAACTAGCTCCAACTACTGAACTACTGATAAACTGAAATACAGAAATAAAAGTACATCCTCAATATATGAAGACCACTACTAAATCTATGACTGTTGACTGGATTTGCATAAGTATGGTCGAGAACCTAAGTATCCAAATCTATAATATAAGACATCATAGCGCAAAGAAAGAGTGTGCATCAGTATGTGGAATGTACTGGTATGCTAGATGAGGTAAGGCTGAATGCAAGGGTTCATATGCATGAACAATAACTGACTGAATGATATAGAGTAACTGGATATAAAAGTACGTGGATAACTGATACTACAGAGATTACTGAGAATGCAATACTGTACAAATAAGTATAGAATGTAAATAAGTTTTTCTAAAGCTGAGCACTGAGTTTTGATAACTGAGTAACTGATATCTAAAGTTATTGATAACAGATTTACTGATACTGATTGACTGTGTATGATAGTCCTAATTTTGTGAAACTAAACTGAATTCTAAACTAAAGGCTGAAACTAAAACTGTGAGAGGTAACCATCTAATCGACATGCCCCAAATAAGATAAGGTAACTGAGTTGGGGTCCAATCTGTAACCCCAATTGGAAGGGTGTTGGCACCATTCCACATGTACTAATAACTATTGTGGAGTCAGTCCTAACTATGGGGTGACCCCTGAGATCACTCCTAGCTAGCGGTTGTTCCCTAAGTATGTCAGTCCTATCTAACGGGTGACATCTCTTAAACCATATTGGTTACATAGTTCTGGAACTTAAGGAATACTTTTAATAACCCAGTCCTAACTAACGGGTAAGCCCCCATCCCTAGGCTTGCTCGGTGTTGAATGATACTTCAAATTAAAAGACACTAAACTGATTATAATGAGCTTGACTGGATTGATACTAAGTTTCCTGAGTTTTCCTGAGTTTTATAACTAACTAAATTCTACTGAGTTATTTAACTGACTGAGAGTACCATTGTTAGTGACATGACTAATACTATTTTGTTGCAAACACTGACTCTAGGTAAAAAACTAAATTTTCAGGTATTAAATACCCCCAGGACTCGATAGCATGAAAAGTAAAGCATCACATGATCTTGCAAAGCATAACAATGTACATATGATTATATTTCTTCTATAGAGACATTTTATCAAACACTTCTAGGGCATAAGCTTGTACATATACTAACATGTCATGATTTCATCACTTTATTCACATGGAAATTTTATCGAACACTTGGGGAGCACAACTTCATGCACATAATCATGGATAACATATAAACATGGAAACTACAATGCCCAAACTTACAAGTTCATGGGTTTAGCATGCAATTCATATAATTACTCATAAAATACTAATCTAATTTCATGAATCTTATAATAATCATGGATTAAACCCAATTAAAATCATAGACACATTAATCACTCTTCAAATTCAAGGGTTTAAAAAGATAATCACATATTCATTACACATGCTATTCAATTTCATGAAGTTACACTTAAATCATGGATTTAAAACCCAACTAATATTATGAACATGAATTCAATTCAAACATGAAAGTTAATAATTCAACAATCTTGTAGTTTTAGAAAAATGGATTCGTGGACTCTATGGGTGGAAGGAACCCATAGATGAACACCTAACATACCTTAGAAAATTCTTTCTTGAAGGTTCTTGGAGGATTTCTTGAGGATTGACCTTGATTTCTTGCGCTAGAGTTTTTTTCTCTTCAAAAGAGAATGTTTTAAATCATGAGAAAAGTGAGTGAATAATGATATAATGGGGTATTTAGGGCATAATTTTGTGTTTATGGCTGATCTAGGTCATGGACAAAGACTCTATTACCCCTGGGACATTTTAAAATTTTATCACTGAAAACCCAATTTTGGGCCCTGGCGCGATGCGCCATTATCGCGCCAAGACACTGGAAATGACAACTAGGAATTTGGTTGGTGGCACAACATGGTGGAATCACGTTGCAATACTGGATGGGGCCTGGAAGCTCGGCATGATATGGTACAAGCGTGTTGGCTCACTGAAAATTGACAAATATAAAAATGAGCTTTGGCGCGATACGTCGGTATCGCGGCACCTCACTGGATACTGATAATTTCCATTTTTTCCTACTCTGTGATGTGCTACTGGCCTGAATTATGGTGTTTAATGACAAAAACTTAAAATAGCCATAACTTTTTACCCGATTATTAGATTTAGGAAAATTTTATTTCTTTGGAAAGTTGATTCAATTTCCTACACAATAGGAGGCTCTAAACTAAAAATAACTCATGAACTGAGAGTTAATTTAAGCTAGGGAAATATGGGGTATTACAGGCAGCAACTAAAAGGGGCATCTCCATGAGTGATTCCACTGTTGAGGCCCATATATGGCTAAACATCTTTTGTATCTGGATTTGTCCTTTCATGCACCTTACTGTAGTTACAGATATGCATGCCTGCATATTGGACAACATTCCTCTAAATGTTGATCGTGTGGTGATATCTGATAAGAAGTTCTATAGGAACCACGGTGGTATACATCTCTTATTCCTTTCTCTTATCACTAAGTTGTGGAGGAGATCTAGGGTTTTGAGTACCTTGAGTACACTTGGGTGCTCCCTAGAACCCTTATTTATCCTCTCAAAATCCAGGGTGAGGGTGCCCCAGTCAACAGTAAACAGTGGAAGATCAACTTGGGTATGTCGAGTTGTGAGGAGCCAGAGTCCTGTAAGCCATCCACTGTCGGGTCACTTGAAGATATTAGTGTTAATACTAGGATCATTAAGGAGTTTATGTTTAGATTGGCCCTTGGGTCGAGAGAACCTTCCACTACCCATTATTCATATATGGCCCGATCAAATTATGAGAAGTGTCTTCATTCGGTGCTGATGTTGATGAAGATTATACAGAGTCTGCAGGCGAGAGTAGATCCTGATACAGTTTTAGGAGCCCCCTTATCTTATTTTTTATGCTCTATTGTTTATATAGTGAGGACACTTTTAGCTTATCAATTGCGGATGCCAATCCTCAGATTTGTATTATTTAGATATTTTCTATATCTTTTGATGATGTTTTGATGACATTTTGGATTATTTTTATTTTTTATTTCTGGGTTACATAATTTAGGCACGCTGATGGTGCCCACATTGCACGGATTAGTTGTTTGGTTTGTTTTTACATTTTTTAATTTATCTTTATTTTTTATATGGAGATATTGTTTGAGCTTTTCCCTATGATAGACTTAGTGATGAAATTCTTAAGGGAAAAGCATCGTCATTGGGTTTTGAGCCATGGATGCAGGGAAGCCTGAGTGCACGAAGCATTGAAGTCACAAATATAAGGGAAGTCTGAGTACCTATGGCATTTTGAATTTGGGATCGCATTTATACCTATGGCGAAGTCTGAGTATTCATATGGGTTTCCTCGTATGAAAGAAAAAATGTGAGACAAAAACTTAGGTTGGTGCCATAATTATCAAATTGTGCTTGGTGCAAATGCAAAGCAAGCCCACCTCCATCTAAAATTTTTCAAAAATAAATAACGGCATGGATGTGAGCGACCTTGTAACAATACTTTTTCTCATTTTGGGACTCCAAATTTTTGACTTGTGAAAATTGATAGATACTCTATTTTTGTCTTTAGCGGGAGGGACAATTGAGCCTCCTTGGCGAATTTCTACGCCATGTGTGGTGAGCTTATTTTTCCAAATCTCATGTGTAATTTTGCTATCTAGAACTTTCCCCATTAGTCTCTCAAGGATAATTTTGATTATACTTAGTTGGAGAGTGTCACGACTCGAGACTACCCCCTAGTCATAACACGATTCTTGGAACCACAAGTGATCCTAAGCTAACCCATGAACTGGCAAATTGTTGAGCAACTGATTTAATATGTATATAACAAAACATATTATGTTGAGTGGAAGCATAATCATGAGAAAATCTGATTGAATGTAATACTGAATCAGTTTACAACATGATACATCTGAAGAAAGAACTTGATTTACAATAACATGACTCAGACTAACTATCTATGAAGCCTCTACTATACTGACTATAAATAGTTGAGACATGTCTCCAACTATGACAACAAAATACATATGAATAATCAAAGAAAAGTACATGAACTACTACTGACTGGAGTCCCCAAAATATGAAAACTTATCACCTATTAGCTGGAAGCTGCAAACTGTCTGATTATGTCGTATAGGCTATAACTGGTACATACATTATGACACAATGTACCACATAGACATATATATGGATTAGTACTTTGGAATGTACAGAGTAAGTAGGGGTGAATGCAATAAGTAAACTGAATAGATAATCTTAAAATATGCATGCTAAGTACAAGTAGACTAACCCAGAGACTAAAATCAACTGAAGGTTGAAGTATCATAAAAAATATGTAACAAACACAATTTGATAAGGTGGTGAATCACTACACTTAGTTTCTTAAATCTTAACTTTTGTAAAATAAGTAAAACTAAAGCTAGGAAGCAGTAAATCATGAATATTGTATGTAAATCTCATGTAAAGCTGCACATGTTGTAGAACTAAACTAAGGAGCATGTATGGATACTAGGTCTAAAACTATTTGATGGAAACTGACACAAAATCATACATATCTGAACTGAAATATAAACCGACATAACTCGAGGATCTGAATATACAACAATACTGAGCATGAATGCATAAATATGTAATATCTGAGAATGCGAGACCAAGCATTAACATATTTCTGAGATAATTTGAGATCTGAAAGACTGAAAGCTGTATAACTAAATAACTGAAAATATGTACACTTTTTCAAGAAGACCTGAAATAAATACACTGAATACTGTATTGAGACTATGGAAGCTAGCTATAACTGACATGCCCTAAATCTTCTATCAGGGTCCAACTTGTAACCCTAGTTGGAAGAGTGTTGGTACCTTACCAAGGGTACAAGCACTGACTGATGATGTGGATCCACCAGATTGATGTCCCGAAGGATGAGGGTATCATGCCTAACAGATAAGGAACCCTTAAAGTCTACTGTAGCATCATAGTCCAGGAACTTAGGGACTGCTACTAGAGCTTTGTTCCTAACTGACGGGGCAGACACCATCCCTACGTTCACTCGGTGCTAAGTGTTACTTCCAGCTAAATGACACTGATACTAGACTGGACTGAATTAAATTTAACTAAGCATAAAACTAACAATGCTCATCATGGTTTGATCATAACAACTGAATGAATGATAATACTTATAGTTTAATTTAAATCATTCTGAGATACTGAAATTATGTCAAACAACTAAGTAACGGGTGTTCACAACCTGCCAGCACTGAATAATTCATAAAATATAATATTAAGCCTGAAATACTGTAATATGTAATCATGGTTAAAGACCCAAAACATAGACATTTCATCAAATATATCAAAATCATGAACTTGAACATAGGAATGTCTTAGACATGAGAAAACAACATGATTACATGGTTAATTTCAGGATTCAGCGATTCAACATAAAATCAATAGGATGCGACATAGAAGTGAACTTAAAAATGGGATCATGTTTACAGGGTTAAACACGTGAGTTTAACAATTTGACTAGGAATTGACTAACCATGACATTTAAGTTTTTGGTTTGAATCACATGGAACCATAATTTACATGATAAAGCTAATAACTTAGCTTGAATGTAAAATTAGTGAGGAAACATGGATATAAGTAAATCTTGATGCACTTAAAGTCTTTAATCTCATAGAAATATCATAATTCGAGAACATGGCAAGTTGGGTATGAACTGTAATTGCAAATCATGAACTTTAATCTTTAAAGTAAGTTTTGGGCGCAAGGATAAGAGAGGATACTTGTTCATAAACCCCACATATCTTATTGAAGGATTCTTAAAGAAATATTGTAATTGAATCTTGAATCCCTGTGTTCTTGAGAGAAAAATCTTGATATATGTTCTTAGGGGAAGGGGAGGTTTTTAACTTGAGTTGGTTTGAAGAAGATTGGCAAATAATGCCTTTTTGGGTGCTTTAATTCGTACCTTGGTCGTTTAGGGCTGAGGGGATAGGACCAAAGTGCCCTTTAACCCTTAAGAAGCTGAAACATAGGGAGGATAATCTCCGTGTTGCATCCCTTATCACGTTGAGAGAGCAACACGTCATGTCCCTTATCTCATTGAGAGAGCGACGCACCACAGCGAAATCACAGACCCTTACTACCTCTCACGAAAAAGGTCATAACTTTTCGCTCGGGTATCAAATTAAGGTGAAATTGGTATAGTTGGAAAGCTAACTCAATTATCTAAAATTTGGTGGATCTTGAAATGAAAAATTCCATATATATAAAAATTTATACATGTTAAAATTTGACCCTTGTAGAATCAAATACAAAGATTTGGCTGAATCAAAGGATCTTAGCTTAACTTTGTTCTAAGTGATTCCTATGAACAATTTTCACCTAGAAAGAACTTCACACACTAGGTTAATAATCATGAAACTCTATTCACATAAAAATCATGGGATTAAAGTTTACACACATAGGAACGACGGTTCAAAGTCTAGCCTAAAAATATGGGGTGTTATGGAGAGATGATCCTAGGCCATGTTTGTGACATTGGAAGTCCACTCTAGCATAAAAAGCCTACCCTTGAATAGATTTTATCCTTAGTCCCCCATTTTGAGCCTTTGGACCTTTCTTTGGAAAACACATTGCAAGTCATGAACCTTATTATTCTTATCCCTCTTTTGAATCCAACACTCTTTAAACATAAAAAATGCAACTTGAGGCTAAAGCTTAAGTTGGGGCTAGTTACAATTGGAAGAGGTAACTTTGGGCCACAAAGTTGTAAGTGAGTGCCTAAGAGCTTAAGCTTTGAGAATAAACGAATAACCGAAAAAAGGATCCAACAAAAGAAAGAAAAGCACTAAGTGTGCAAAAAAAAGAAATGAAAATAATGGGTGAACCAAGGAAATAAAAGTAGGCACATGTGTAAATAATGAAAAAAATGGCCCATGATCAAAAGTTAGATAGGATAGTGTGATGTAGATGTCCAAGGAAGGTATACCCATATGATAACGCTCAAACTACACTCTTGAACGGGTGTAAGCAATCGTTGTCAATATGAAACCCAACTAGGTTGGGGTCGAATCCCACAGGGAATATAGTATGAACTCAAGTTGTTTGCGATTTAATTCACTGATAGTTTAACATTTCCTAAAATGGGGGTTGAAGTTTCACAAATAATTATTTGTCACTTTAATTTCAATGTTTGTAATCAAAATTTTATGAAATAACCAGAATCATGTTCACTAGGGCTTACGATATACGACAGAGGCTAAAGGTGACTCAAGATTCTCACAGTGGTTAGGATAACAAGCTATCTTTATCAATGATATGCTCAAATGTCTCTCGACCTATTTAAGCGTCTAATTTTCTAATCCTCTTAGACTTAAGAAATCACTATTCACTACTGAGATTTTACCTTAGGTTAATCAACCTTGTTACAGCACTGATTATTAAAAGATGTATTTTCGAGTCCCTGTTGATAATTCACTTCCTACTATATTTGATTAATTTCTCAAGCAAATCAAAGCAGGTGTGTCTACTGTTTGCAACCAAGAGACGTTAATTAAAATTTTAGAATTATCAAGAAATCCTAACACTTATTGAATATTGAGTATTTAGAACCTCATTACGACCTAACCCTATATCCCATAATTCAGGTTAATGGAGTTTAGCCACTCATGATCTAAAGAACGAAACACATAATTGAATTCATAATTGAGAAGATTAACATATAGAGATGAATAATAATTAGTGAATCGTAGATTAGATCACAAAGAAAAATCCCCAAAATAGTTGTATTGTTTAAATCTAAAAAGATAGTGAAAAAAATATTGGAAAATATTCTCCAAGACTTAAAGTATCGAACTCTCTTTAGAATAATGATGATGATGAATGAATCCCCCCAGAAAACCCTAAAACAAAGCTTTAAATAGTTCAACCTAAATAAGGAAATAAAATTAAAGTTGTAGCTTTTTCTCAGAATAGACGACAACATCCGTGACAACTTATCAGTAGTTTGACGGATTATCATGGATTTCGTCAGCTCCTCTGCACTTTTGGCTTCTGCTGTCTAAGGCTGACGATGATGTTGACATCTTATTACCAACCTGATGGCTTATCACAAATTTCATCACAAAAATGTTTTCAACTTCCATTCTCTATTTAAGGCTGACGGCATCCTTGACACCTTATCACCAGGCTGATAACTTATCATGAACGTCGTCAGCCACACTTGTCCTTTATTTTTATTCACTTTTTAGCCTCTTTTCTTCCATTATTTTTGGTTCTCCTACATCTCAACATTTAATGCAAAAAAATCAAAGTAAATTAATCAAAAACAACTAAAGTTGCTCAAGCCCTTACAATTATTTAGAGTTAAAAGCCTCAAATGTGTTAGCGTAGACTCACACATCAACACCCTAAACTTAAACAATTGCTTGTCCTCAAGCAATCATAACACAATTAAGAGAATACAAAGTACAATTTGGCAGCTAACTACTCATACTAGTTTAGAATACATTCACCATATCCAAGGTCAGTCAATTTTAAAGCTTATTGTTGATGTTTTGAAAAACAACAATGAAACTTAGAAGAATCAAGATACAGCAAAAATTCATCAATAACAACTATACCATACCAAGATCACACTTATCTGAATAAGTCAGTGACTAGCAACATATACAGTGTGCCCTCACAATAAAGAAACCTCTTTTTCACTCATATCAGAATTCAAATATATAAACAGAGGGATAAAACAAGACTCACTCTCAGAATGAAGTTCCAAACACTGAATGTCAAATTCCATAGGCTTGCACTTATAGTCAGTACCCAAGTTTTCAGACATCTCAGTTAGGATCACTATAGGGCTTTTCTTAAGCTTGTAACGTAGGCCAGGGGTTTGTATGATATTCATGGATATTTTAGAGTTATGCCTCCTTGACACTACACTAAGATCTCGGGTTTTCAACTCTCAACCTTTTTTTCTTCCTCTCTTTTATTGATCATGTATTCTCAAGATGGATACGGTCTTTTCAATTATCACGTTATCTTTTATCATCTTTTACACAGCTTTCTCATTTCTTATTCCTTTTTCACCACACCTAATTTTTTATTCTTTTCTTTTATTCTTCCTCTCTTCATACTCATTTTGTATCATGTACCCCAATGATAGCCACCATCAACTTAGGCTATTTGCCTAAGTCAAGGTGCACAGTGTCCAAGGAGAACCAGGGCCAAAATAGGTTCATTATGATATAAATAGGATGGTGAGAGGTATCGTAGAAAGAAATAGGGTAATTAGGATCTAACAAGGATCAAGGGATATTATTCATGACCATGGCAAGACTAACTAGGCAAGTTCTAGATACAACACACAACGAGAACTGAGTAAGACCTTACACACACATGGCACACAAGTATCTTGCATATCACTACTTATTCAGTTCATGTACTTGTTTAACAAAGGTTATTCAGTTGCCAGACTAATGCCATAAAAAGATTCACAGTGGTCACAAATGGATGTAATTCACATAGTAGACAATATATCAGACCAATAAAGAGGTACTCAAAAATCACAAAACAAGCTAACTGCCTCAAGTACTTGAATTACTCCTAATTATCTACAAAATATGCTACAACAACATACCATACACCCTCAACATAAAATCAAAAATAAACTTCTCTAAGGGTTAGGGTATACCTGAAGGCAATCAAGCACATGGATCCTGGGTTTCTGACCCTGCTAATATATCATCTGTTGTCTTCTCTCCATTAGGAGCATCTGGCTTTATATTAGCTGGAGCCCTCTTAAATAAGGCACCTGCAGCCCTAGCTTGGATGGCTGCCTCCCATTTCTTGTTATCAACTAAGGACTCAATTTCTACCTTATTCAGCTCTTTCTTCTCCTTCTCCTTCTTTTTTCTTGTCCTCTTTTCTACTTTTCGCTCTTCATCACTGTCGGGCCTCTCTCTCTTTCCCTTACCTTTCTTCTTACTTTTTTGTTTTTTTTCTTTAGTGAGTCTCCAGTGAGGTCAAGCATTGGAATTTCTTCCTCAGATTCATGCATGGCCTGACCTGTTGGCATCATAAATTGGTGTTGCTGCAATACCCTAACATCTTTCTTTACCTTGTTCAATGTCGCTCTAAATCTAGCAAGATCAGCCCCTGACATTTTTTTTACCCGCGCATTGAATCGATTCTCCAAATCTGCAACCCACTCAGGCAAAGTAACAAAAGGCTCAAGGGTAGCCTTGATTCTCTTGTCCACTGTAGCAACAAACTATTTGGCAAAAACATATAGATGTGCCTCACACCACTTGACTTGTTTAGCCACTTTTTGGATATCGACCGGATGAAATGCAAAACCTATTACTGCTGTTGGAACTGAAGGGAGAGCTTTAATCTCAGGCACTGATCCTACCTATGCTGAAGAAGTTGGTTGCACAGCCTTAGAATCTTACACTTCAACATAAGGTGTTGCACCGTCATCTGTAACTAGAGGGTTTGCTACTACCTTTGCATCTCTATCAAGTCTCAATCTTAGTTTATTTTTATCATACCGTATGGGGTTGTGAGTTTTTCGGGAAGGAATATCATCATCAACCCCTGCAATCTTTGGCACATTAGTAGGTCGGCACAACTCTGTGATAAGATAAGAAAAAGGGTAAGCAGTTTTGGTTCTTGATATTTTAATCTTTAACTCATCAACACTAATTTCCCCAAATTTTAGTAGAAGGTTTTGCACCATGCTCGCCATTAGAATAGCTCGGTCATCACCCAGAATATTGTCTCCATCAGTGGGCATCGACCAGATATGCACTATATCCCACCAAAACTTTGCCTCTTGAGTCAAAGAAGACTTACAGATTCTTTTATTTGGGTTTGTTACCCATGTTAGTTCTCCTTCAGCTATAATGTTGTCCAACCACGGATGTTGTTTCTCCCGATTCCTAATCCGAGCATAGACTGATGGTGAAATGGCCAAAGAAGTGAATTTAGGACCATGGAAGAACCTATTGATGGTTCTAATTAAGACATCAATCCTTACGGCCCTCACCTGCACTCTGTCCAACAGGGACCAATCTGCTACTCTTTTACCTGGCCTGCACATGTTTTCCAACTAAGCTTGGTAGTTCGCGTAGAACTCCCAAACCAGTGTAGGGCAAAATGAACCTCCTCCTTTTATGGTCCGTCCCAAGCCATACTCTTGGAACTTATATTCCACTTCAGGGTACCTGCTCAACCCTCTGGTGATAAATATCTTTTCTTTCTGAATCGTCCTCTTAGCACTCCTTTTATCAGTTCTGCAGAGCCCAACGGTGAAGATGCTCTCCGTCCTGGGAATTTGCCACCGAGCATTATCTAGAACTTTAGGGTTCTTACATTTGATAAGTATTACCCGAGCTAGAGACTTTTCATCATCTTTTTTTCAGTGGACGAGGATCCAGATGTTGTTCCCTTAGACTCATACTCCTCAGACCCTTCCTATTCCTCCTCTTTAGATTTAGTATGTTCAAACTCATGCTGTTTAGGACCCTCTTACTCAGAGACAGTATGTTCAGAAGCTGTACTTTTGTATGGTATTGTAGTCTCAGTATCATCACTATCCTCCACTTCAATGGGTGAAGGTGGTGAAGGTTTCTTTAGACTTTTCTTCTTCTTTTGCTTCCTGAGTAGGGTTCCTCCTTCTCATAATCAGATTCCTCATCGATGATCTTACAAAGTACACTTTCTTTGGTCGCTTTCTTTGGTGCCTTAGGGCTTTTTCTTTTTGGTGCCATTTTAAGGTTCCTGTAGCAGTATAAAAACCATTGGTTAGTCCACAAGAGCACAAACACATTAATTATTTTGGCTTATTCATGCTTCTGGTTCTAGGTGAGACAAAAATTCTTGATAAGCCATCACGACTGTGATAGCTTATCACAATTGTCGTCAACCTTAGATAGCACCTTCAAAATTTTAACAACTTTTGACAACATTCCTGATAAGCCATCACAATTGTGATAGCCTATTACGAATGTCATCAACTCTAAACAGAAACCACTTCATTCTTGTCAGCCTTTGACGACATTCCTGATAAGCTATCACAATTGTGATAGCCTATCATGAATGTCGTCAGCTCTTATCAGAACCCACTTTTGATTTTAACTTAATTTTTGGTCCCCATTATTTCTCAAAATCCACTTGAATTTTGAGTATGAGCTATCTTTTTAAACCTTGGGCCTACACAGAAGACCCTAGGTGCAATTTTTAGCTCTTTTCCAAGTTGAACTTGGTTTAAGCATCTTAGAGACTTAGGTTGTCATCTATCAGTCACTTAGCATAAGAAAAGAAGAGTGAAAGTTAGAGTATACCTGTTGGGGGGCCTTAATCTAATTACACGCACAAAAGGAAGTAGGAAGTAGGAAGAATCTCTTGATTGTGAATTGCAAACCCACACACAAGGGAACTTGTTTTCTAGAAGTGTTTTGCAAAGATTAGGAAATAAACTAAGGAAAGAAATAAAGGAAAAGAATTAAAACTAGTGGAAATTTGAAAAGGTTCCTACGCTGGGCCGGGTTGAATTTGATTTAAATTGGGCCCATAATTTAGCTTTTAAGGCTTTGGGATGACGACGACTTGTGTCATCTTATCACAAGTGTGATAGCCTATCTTAAATATTGTCATCCCTAAGTAGAGTTTACCTCAAGTTTGGCCTATCTGACGATATTTCTGATAGCTTATCACAGTTGTGACGACTTATCAAAGATGTCTTCATGGCCTTTTAGTTGACCTCCTCATTTTTTACCTTCTCTGTACTAAATCCTAATTATAAAAGTAAAAACACTTGCTTAAACATAAAAAATTTGGGTTGCCTCCCAATAGCGCCTGATTTACTGTCGCGGCACAACTTGGTTGTCTTGACTACTCAGAATTCACCAAGACAACGTGTTGATACCCTTTTACCATCATCATAGAAGACATCAATGATTGAGAAAACACTCATCTCATGTTACTGAGTCATGGATGAGTGTATTTTGAAGCGTGCTTCTTTGTCATTGAACCTGAACTATATCTCGTTCAACGCAATGTCTACTAGCACTCTCCCAGGTACAAGTAATGGCTTACCCAAGATTATGGGCACCTTAAAATCCACTTCGCAATCTAGGACCACAAAATCAGCAGGCAAAACAAAATCACCTACCTTTACCAAAACATCATCCAGTATGTCTATAGGCTGCTTCACAAATCTATCTACCTTTACCAACTGCACATTTTTTGGGGTAGGATCCCCCAAACCCAATTTCTTATACACAACCAGTGGCATTAAATTTATATTGGCTCCCAGATCGGATAGTGCTTTTGTGAACTTCAGGAGGCCAATAGTACACGGGATGGTAAATGCTCCCGAATCTGCCTTTTTCTGTACTAAAGACCTTGTAGAGATAGCACCACAATAGAGAAGATTGTCCTCCATCTATTGGCTAACCTTCCGTTTCTTGGTTACAAGGTATTTTATGAACTTTTCATAGCCTGGCATTTGCTCAAGTGCCTCAACCAAAGGCATATTAATTGTCAATTACGTGAGCATGGCCATGAATTTGCTAAATTTTGAATCATCAGCCTTTTTCTTCAATCGTTAACGAAGGGAGGTAGTGGTCTTGGGATATATTTCAACACCTTTCTCTGAAGCATCAACAAAACTATCCAGCTTCTCAGACTCCACTGGTTTGCTTTCTTCGGATTTATCAATAACCACCTCACCATCTACAGATTTGCCTACAAAAGGGCTAGGTAAGATCTTACCACTTCTAGTGGTAATCACCATACATGATCCATCATTCTGTGGATTCTGAATCATATCACTAGGTAAAGTACCACTTTTTCTTTGGTTCAGTGTTGTGGAAAGTTGGCTCATCTGTTGCTCTAACTGCTTGATAGAAGTGGAGTATGAACAAAACAACTAACTCAGGGTAGAGAATTCACTCTTCACAGTGGTTACCCCTGAGTTGGTAGCCTTAACTCCTTTCAACAATTTTTCCATCATGTCCTCCATGGACATCTTGCCAGATCTAGTTGGTGCAATATCCTGACTTCCAGGAGGAACATACAAACCACTTCTATCATTATTGCTTCTCCAATTTCGTTGCTCTCTATCTTTATAATCAGGCTTGTCATAAAAGTTCCGACCTTGATTCCCTTGGCTATTGCCTCGTAAACCCCCCTAATTATTAATATAATTTGCCTCCTTATCTGCATTAATAGCAATAGTTCACTGAGATTCCACATCCTTAACCTTTTTGGTCTTGCCCAGTAAGTGCTTGGTCAGCAAGTCTATCTGAGTATTTATGTGGGCCATGTCTTGGTCTTGCTCCTCATCCCTTCTGCACTGCTCCGCAGTCATATCACCAGAAATAGTTAGGCTAGCTACCACAAAATCCTTGGTATGCCAAGCTCAACTCTATTTGGTTATTCTATTCAGCATGTCTGAAGAATCTTAAAAATAAAGGTCAATGAACGAACTACCTGCAGCATTATCTACAATTGGCTTTGTCACAAAGTTAAAAGCTCTGTACAAAGTCTCCATCAAGTACAAGTTCATCATGTTTTGGTTCGGACATTGTGCCATCTTTTTCTTTAATCTCTCCCAAGTTTCATGCAATACTTCAGTTGGGAACTGCTTGAAATTACTGATTTTGTCCCTCAAATGTACCCTCTTGGAGGGTGGAAAGAATGATTCTAGGAATGCCTCTTTCAACTATCTCTAGTTGGTTATAGAATCGAGCTCCAGCTCATTTAAACATATTGTTGCCTCCTCAGACAGAGACAATTGAAACAATCTTAACCAGATTACATTCTGGCTTACTCCCGCATTATCAAGAGATTTACAAATGGAGATAAATTTCACCAAGTACATGTTCGGATCATCACCAGGCAAGCCTCCAAACAACCCTTTTAGATTAAGGAGTTGAATCATAGTACTTATTATACTAAATTTTGCACCAGGTGCCAATGGTGGAGGAATGATAGCACCCATTGCACCTGCTTCGTCCATTGTTTCGTCATCATTATCAACCTCGTAATGGACAGGTTATTGATCATACCTTTCTCTGACAGGACAGTTTCTGTTGAAATTTTGTTGTACTGGTGCATTAATTTGCTTAGCTCGCCTTGGATTTTGAGGATTCAGCAATTCCTCATCACCCAAGTCTTCATCATCAGGGTTCATATGACATACTTGTTGACCCTGGTTCTGTACATTCACCTGATCCCTGGCTAAGGCTGCTAGTCTGTCAGCCTCTTGTTGTTCTGTCATTCTCCCGATCAGCTGAGGTTTCAGATTAATTGGTAATAACGGTTCCCCGAAACTTCTTGTTTTTGTCATAAACAACAAGGAACCTGTAATAAACAAAAACAATAAATAAACGTACATCTAGGAAACCTAACTAACAGTCAATTAGCGGATGCAACTTTCTATTTACAACCGTATTTCCCAATAACGGTGCCATTTTTTATAACGCTCAAACTATACTCTTTAATGGGTATAAGTGATCGTTGTCAATATAAAACCCAACTAGGTTGGGGTCGAATCCCACAGGGAATATGGTGTGAACTCAAGTCATTTGCGATTTAATTAACTAATAGTTTAATATTTCCTGAAATGGGGGTTGAAGTTTCACAAATAATTGTTTATCACTTTAATTTCGATATTTGTAATCAAGATCTTATGAAATAACCAAAATTATGTTCAATAGGGCTTACGGTACATGACAGATGCTAAAGGTGACTAAAGATTCTCATGGTGCTTAAGATAACAAGCTATCTTTATCGATGATATGCTCAAATATCTCTCAACCTATTTAAGCATCTAATTTCCTAATCCTCTCAGTCTTAGGAAATCACTATTCACTTTACATATTTTACCTTAGGTTAATCAACCTTGTTACAGCATTAATTATTAAACAAAGTATTTCTGAGTCCCTGTTGATAATTCACTTCCTACTATATTTGATTTCTTTCTCAAGAAAATCAAAGCAAGTGTGTCTACTATTTGCAACCAATAGACGTTAATTAAAATTTTAGAATTATCAATAAATCTTAACACTTATTGAATCTTGAGTATTTAGTACCTCATTACGACCTAACCCTATATCCCATAATTCAAGTTAATGGAGTTTAGCCACTCATGATGCAAAGAATAAAACACATAATTGAATTCATAATTAAGAAGATTAACTTACACAAATGAATAATAATTAGAGAATCATAGATTAGATCACAAAGGAAAATTCCCAAAATAGTTGTATTGTTTGAATCCAAAAAAATAGAGAAAGAAATATCAAAAAATATTCTCCAAGACAGAAAGTATCAAACACTCTTTAGAATAATGATGATGATGAATGAATCCCCCCAGAAAACCCAAAAATAAATCTTTAAATAGTTCAACCTAAATAAGGAAATAAATTTAAAGTTGTAGCTTTTTCTTAGAATAGATGATGACATCTGTGATAGCTTATCAGGAGTCTGGTGGCTTATCACGGATGTCGTTAGCTTCTCTACACTTTTGGCTTCTGCTGTCTAAGGCTAACGATGACGCTGATGCCTTATCACCAACCTGATGGATTATGACAAACGTCATCACAAAAATGTCTTCAACTCCTATTCTCTGTTTAAGGCTGACGGTATCCTTGACAGTTTATCACTAGGCTGACGACTTATCATAAACGTCATCATCCATACTTGTCCTTTATTTTTCTTCACTTTTTAGCCTTTTTTCTTCCATTATTTTTGGTTCTCCTATATCTCAATATTTACTGCAAAAAATAAAGTAAACTAATCAAAAACAACTAAATTTGCTCAAGACTTTACAACTATTTAGAGTTAAAAGCCTCAAATGTGTTAGCGTAGGCTTACACATCATATGTTGTTCCTAAGTGATATCCTACCATACCCTAAACCTACATTGCAAGCTCAAAAAAAGTCCTTTGAGATCTCTAACCAAGTGTATTCCTTATAATGGATTGTATTATGGATCCTTAGATCCCTCTTGGTGTTGATTTATCTATCTTGTTATATGTTTGGAACTCAGTTCTACCTTCTTATATGTTCAGAACTCAGTTCTACCTTGTTATATGTTCGAAACTCATCCTCTACTAGTTATATTATGTTCTGGTTGGCTAGGCTAATAGGGGTAGTCTCCGATCCTTGGAAGACTTAAGATATCCATCACGACTAGGCCTTGGCTTGGGGTGTGGCAAAGTCTCATTCTTATCTTAGCATATTCAGCCTATTTCTGTCATTACGACACTTTAATCATGTAGTGTGTTCTAGTTCTGAGACTATAAATCTTTATGCATATACTTCCTACAAATCTATGTGTCTTATTAAAATCTAGTACGTGGAGTAAAAGCCTCACCCAAAAGTCCTAACCATACCCTATGAGTCTATAAATTCCATCCTTATGTTAAGTAACTTATGATATATACAAACCCATGTTTTATTGTATAATCAGTCCCCTAAACTCATGATATGCTCTTAATTACTAGTGCAAATCATGCTATACCATCTATGTTCTTAGATAGGATCCCTTGGACAAACTAGTTCCTGCTATACTTTACTCTCCAAGACATAGTTAAGTGTCAAAGTCATGAAAATCCTTAAGCTATGATTTCACAGTATTCCACTTATACTAGATCATGTTCTAAAGTTTTCTTAGTGTGCCTATGATACTAGATCATATTCTAGTTCCTAAGTGACCCTTCATAGGTTATGATAGTAATGGTTATGGCAGTTGAGTTATAGGCTTGGATAATTTTATTGATATGCTTGCAGACAATGATTTTTGGTTGTTAGTGTCTCCTTGATTAGAAATTCAAGTTGATTGTTTAGAGAGACAAAAAGTAAAAAATTTTAGGGTGATATCTCCTATAAGATATAAACTTTAGATCCTTATAGTTGAGATTGGTATGTTTACCTTATGGATAGTAATTTGTACCTCTAAGTTAGGTTTGAACAGAGTAAGATCATAAATCTAGACTTATCCTTTAGTAGCCTTAAATAGTATGTCCTTAAGAGAACTTGAAAGTTGCAACCAGCAAAGTGTAATGTTTCATAAGGAGTAGCAAGTTTGAGAAGTGTTGTTAAGCATGGAGGTTAGCAGTCCCATTTCTTAAGGCATGGTAGTCCTATTCTTTCTTCCTGTCTGAGATGCCCATGTTATATATTTACAGCCAGAGGGTATCTCATGCTCAAGTCTATACCATCCATTCTCTATGAATCCATTTTAATAGATGGCGGTACTTATACCATGATAAATTCCCTTATTTGATGTGTCACTTAGCTTATTGACTATGACTCCTTCCCTATTTTCTATTATAACTTGTGAAGAAGAGTGTTTGAAGTTATAGACTTTCCTCTTAATGACTGTCAAATATTTCATGTCAATACCTATAGATTCACAATCCTACATGTACGTTTGTGCCAAGTATGCATTAGTTAAGTTCTAAACTATCAAAATAAATCTGTTCTTTATAGCCAAGCAAGTTGATTCAAAGGTCAGATAGGCAAACTAGAAGTTTTCCCTCTATCCTTGTAGTCTTACTTTCCTGAACCTCATGTATATGCTTAGTCTCTGTAATTTCTTATGTTCAATCAAGCTATGTGTAAACTCAGATGAGCCTTTACCCCCAGTATAAACCAGTCCCAGCCATATCAGATATTTAGTTCAAGTTAATAGATTATATGCTAGTAACTTTATTATTTCCAGCCTATTTTTGTTCCTTAGAGAAAAAGGGCAGTAGTTTTTATCTTGTAGTTTACTCTTCTAATCATCAAGTCCTAGCTAGTTATGTTTAATATCACATGTACTCATGTCCTCCATGTTCAGCACAATCAATAGTTCTATCTCTTGTCAGCCACATCATGATTTTTATTTAGTTATTATAGCTCCGTATCATCTTTCATGTATGTTAGTTTCATTAATTGATCCCATGATAGTATCTCAGTGACAAATCCCATTTATCCTTCATTCAAGGATGAACGATCGAAAGGGGGAGATATTGTAACACCTAAAATTCTAAACTACAATCTAAGTTGTTCTTCAATTATATATAGACCACAGACTAATGATTTGAAAATATTTACATAGGTTTTAAGAACATTTTCTTAGTGTGGTAAGATATTTGGATATGAGTTAAGGTCATACAGAACTTATAGCTCAAAGTTAAGTTGAAAGATTCTTTATGGATTGAGTTTTAGTATAAGATTTTACTAGGGTAAATTTTAAACACACATAAATCCTAGAATATTAAGCATTTTGAATCTCAAGGCTCACCGAATCAAAGGTCTTCGAGTTTTAGTTTGTAATCCACTGAGTATTCATCAATTCAGTATCAGAGTAAAAACTTATGACCATTTTACCAGAGGGTGTGCATTTGTCAAAGAGACGATGGGAAAAGTGACAATCCATCCCCTGGATGATGGTCCACCCATTGGTCGTAACACCTCAAAAATTATCCCCATGTCAATGATTTGGACCACATTCCATCAGAGGACCCACGATCCATCCCCACAACTATTTGACAAGTTTTTTTACAATTTTTAAGAGTTTTCATAGGGGTAGTTTGGTCCTTTCCTTAAACCAAGGACCTTACCAAATCTTTAAACACCCAATAAGTGTTATTTATTACAATAAAACACATCGACATTCTCCCAAAACTCAAGAAAATATGTAAGAGGATTTCTCAAATCCCATAACTCCAAAGTTCCCGAGTATAACAATTTCTCTAAGAATCTTCTTTTAAAAGTTATGTAGATATTCAAAAAGGATTATTTTTTCATCCTCGTTCTATAAACTTCAATTTTCTTACAATTTTATGAATTTACCCAATTAGGATCTTGCAAGGATTTCATGGCTTCAAAGTATGTTGCATCCTTATAGTTCATAATTTATCCTCTTGCAAGAACTTATGATTTTCATGGCATATCTATTATATCTCACAAATGATTTAAAATTTATGCTTTATGTATTTGCAGTCTTAGCATGACATTTTATATGTTAGGGTTTATGCCCAATTATGTATATTTTATTAAAATTCAATTCCTTTAAATTCTTAAATGATTTTAGTTCTTGTTAAAGTAATTATGCATGAAATTTTATAATTATTTCCTATTACAGAGATTTAGGCAATGATTTGGCATGGTTTGAAAGATTTAAACTTACTTTAGTAATACTTGGCATGCTATGAACACATGATCTCAAAATTCAGTAAAAAGAGAGCATGAGTAGTTTCAATATATTAGAACTTCAGCTATTTAGATAAATGATAATACTTTCTGTAATGACCCTTCCAGTCATTTCCTTAATTTTTGTGCATTTATAGCATTTCCATCCTTCCTGCAATGGCTAAAGGTCATTTATAACTTGTCAAAACTATTGGTACAATTGTTAAGTAGCTCATTCGGGTTTTATGCTCACTCCTATGTTTGGAGCTATCATCATTAAATAATTAGTCTTGGACCAAAACATCTAGTAAAATATCTCAAATGAGAATTCTTGTAATGTCATCAGCTCTAGAATGTTAGTTTTAGGCTAGGGGACCCATAGTTTAGGTTTTGAGGGTTTTGAACTTAATTTGGGCAATTGGGTAGAATTTAATTCTACCAGTTGCATTAGGGAGACAGCTAGACACGTGTTGGGTGTCTCGAGAGGTCGATCAAGCAAGCATTGAGAGACTGGTGGTGGAACAAAGAGGTTAAGACAAAGGTGGAGTCTAAAAAGGTTGCTTATGCTAAGTTGGTTGAGAGCAAGGATGATTAAGAAAGGTAGAAGAATAATTAGGAGTATAAGGTAGCTAGATAAGAGGATAAGTTAGCGGTTACAGTGGCTAAGATTGTAGCTTTTGAGAGCTTGTATACAGCTTTAGACGAGAAAGGTAGAGATAAGAAGTTGTATAGTCTGGCCAAGGCCAGGGAGTAGAGGGATTGTGACCTTGACCAAGTGAAGTGCATTAAAGGAGAGGATGGTTCAGTGTCGATTGAGGATGCCATCATTAGGGAGAGGTAGCAGTCCTATTTTAGTAATTTTTTAATGACAAGGGGGACAAAGGTTTTGTGTTGGGGGACTTGGAGAAATCTGAGGAGTGTCACGATTTTGGTAATTGTAGGTGTATCAAGGTCAAGAATGTCAAGGGAGCTATTTTCAGGATGCGGCGGGGTAGGGCAATGGGTCTAAATGAGATTTTAGTAGATTTTTGAAAGAGCACTAGCGGGGCAGGTTTAGAGTTATTGACAAGGTTGTTTAACATTATTTTAGGAAGGCGAAGATTCCATAAGTATGGAGGTAGAGTACGATCATTCCAGTGTATAAGAACAAGGGAGACATCTATAGTTACAACAACTATAGAGGTATTAAGTTGTTGAGTCATACTATGAAGGTTTGGGAAAGAGTGGTAGATTTGAGGATGAGAAAAATTGTGATGATCTCTGAGAATCAGTTTTGTTTCATGCCAGGTCACTCAATCACTAAGGACATATTTACCTTGTGAGGATATTAGTGGAGCAGTTTCGGGAGAATAAGAAGGACTTGGACATAGTGTTTATTGATCTTGAGCAAGCATATGACAGAGTTTCCAGGGAGATTTTGTGGAGGTGTTTGGAGGCTAGAGAGGTGCCCATGGCATACACTAGGTTGATTCAGGACATGTATGATGGTGTGAAGACTTATGTAAGGACGGTTGGTGGAGATTCAGAGCACTACCCAGTTTTGATAGGGTTGCACCAGAGATCGAATCTTAGCCCATTTTTATTTGCCTTGGTGATGAATTTTTTGACACGACATATTCAAGGAAAGGTGCCTTGGTGTATGTTATTTACAGATGATGTGTAATAATTGACGAGACTCGAGGTGGAGCTGATAATAAGTTAGAGATTTGGAGACAGAAGCTTGAGTCTAGAGGATTTTGGTTAAGTAGAACCAAGACAGAGTACTTGGAGTGTAAGTTCAGTGATACATCGCAGGAGGCTGGAGTGGTTATGAGGCTGGACTCTCAGTCCATTGAGAAGAAAGAGAATTTTATGTATCTGGAGTCTATGATTTAGGGCAATGGTGAGATTGATGAGGATGTGACGCATCGTATTAGAGCAGGGTAGTTGAAATAGAGACTCGTTTTGGGATTTTTATGGGATATAAAGGTGCCTCTGAAGCTTAAAGGTAAGTTCTACAGAGTGGTAGTCCGGCCATCTATGTTGTATGGAGCGGAGTGTTAGCCAGTTAAGAACTCTCACACCCAAAAGTTAAAGGTGGTGGAGATATGAATATTGCGATGGATGTGTGGACATACCAGGAAAGATAGGGTGAGGAATAAGATTATTTAAGAGAATATGGGAGTTGCCTTAGTGGAGGACAAGATGCGAGAAGTGAGGTTACGTTGGTTCAAGCACGTGATTAGGAGGGGCTTTAATGCCCAAGTGCGGAGGTGTGAGACACTGGCTATGGATGGGTTTAGATAGGGTTGAGGTGGACCAAAGAAATGTTAAAGAGAGGTGATTAGACATGATATGAAATATTTTTAGCTTATGGAAGACATGACCCTTAATAGAAAGGTATTCGGGACACAGATTAGTGTAGAGGGTTAGGGGGTGGGATTGCATCAGTAATAGTAAGGTAGCATTCTTTTGTATCTTGAGTTTCTTATTCGTGGTGTTGTAAATGTAGTATTATCGTGTGGCTATTTTGCATATTGTACTAATTTGTATACACTTATCTTTGGTATTTGTTACACTGTTAGTTTATTTTGCATACCGTACTAGTTTATATGCACTTATCTTTTGTGTTGGGTATATTTTTATAGGTCCTAAGCTGGAGGTCTATCAAAAATAACCTTTCTACTTTATCTGAGATAGTAGTATGGTCTGCGTACACTATACCCTCCCCAGACCCCACTATGTGGGAATACACTAGGTATGTTGTTGTTGTTGTTGTTGTTGTTGGGTAGAATTTAGTTAAAGCAAAACTATGTGTCTGGAGCTCACATTTAATTGAAACGATCTCAGATGAAGGTTTTGGCAATTCCTTTGAGTCTGGAATGTCAAATTTTATATGGTAGCATAGTTTGTTTTAATGCATGGGGTTCTAAACAAAACTCAATCACCTAGTCAGAGTTCATTTGGACTAAGAAAAATCTTATGTCTAGCATCAGCTAGTGGAACTGCTTAAGTGGACCTTTGGTCATTTAATTGACCAGTAGATTACTTTAGCAACCAACCCTGGTCCTGCATAGTCGCTTAAGCTATGGTATCATCGTTTAAGTAGATGTGGCTTAAGTGATAGTCAACTGCTTAAGAAAAGACTAAATTTTTGTGAAAGATTCCTTAAGCAGTGATTTGACTTCTTAAGTGATCATTTGGTCACTTTAGCAACAACTGCTGGGGATATATCACCTTCTTCACCCATTTCTCTTCCTTATTTTTTAACCCTTTTCCTTTACTTTTTAGAGCATGGAACATGAAAAAGTATGGGAATCATCTACTGAAGCAAGGATTATCATTTTGATAGCACGATGGTGTTTTATTAGAGCAAAGATGAGTGATTTATGGATGATTCAAGAATTTTAATTCGGCATCAAGGTAGGGTTTGGTCTATTTTTCTCCATAATATTGTGTATAATATAGATTGCATGCTAAGTAAGGATGATAGGACAAGTTTATGACTAGTTTATCATAACTTAGCCTAATTGGGGAGTTTGGGATAGAAAGGTGACCCATCCTTTTGGATAAAATACTTGTTATTGCTATAGAATCCTATCACCCTAAATTATAAGAATTGATAAGTGGAAAATTTACCACTTATTTCCAAATTCTTACACACTACTATGATTGTGTAAATGAGGTTAATTCTCCATTTAAATGCATTAATTTTCAGTTTTTGTTATCTTGAAAGTCTTATGATGAAAATGAGTAAAGTCAAGCTTAAAGGTAAGGAAAATTGACAAAAAGAAGAAAGAGCTGAAAATATAGGCCCAAGAGTAGACCCTCAAGTACCACGAACGCAGCCTGAAGATCGTGAACATGACTAGTTGATAAGTCAATTGAATGGTGATCGCGATAGGACCACCGTGACTGTGGTATCACGATCGTAGCCAACGAATGGTGATCATGATAGGGTGGAGTCAAAAGGAAAGAATTGTAATTTCACAGAGCTGAGTCCCAAATCTTAAGGGGTTAAACCCTTTCACAAGAGGCAGATCTTGACCAACTTTTTTATCTTATCTCTTGGTGCTTGGATCATTTTTTTATACTACTCTTGAGCTAAGAATTCCTTAGAGTAACTCCTAAGAGGATTAGCAATTTCCATTAAAGGTTTATTTGAATTTAAAGTTGGATTTACATTATCTTTATCATTCTTGGATCAATTTGGTGGAAATTGTGGTATATCGTTACTCTCTATCTTTAAGAGTAGCTAGTTCTTCTTCTTGGGGTTATGCTTGGATAGATTGTAATTAGTGCATGAGTGTTGTTTATTTATCTACCTAATTAGCTATTTGTTGTAGGTTTTTCTATTACTCTATGTTGGAATTTAAAATTATGGGTGAAAACCCCAATTGACTTGAATTCCATATCATCCTTGAAAGAGGGATATGGGTGATGAGTAATAGTGAAATACACTTTGAATTAGTTTCTCTCATGGCATTATCTTAGAAATAGGGATGTTGTGTGGATTTTTTATGTTCATAAGAATCATCTTAAAAATAATGATGCTAGTATGAGGGATTAGATTGATGATTTTTTCACGCTCATGAGGTATTTGAAAGAATCCATGAGTGAAATTTAGTGTTTTGTTGAAAAACTAACACTAATACCTTAAATCTAGCCTACCCATGACGCCTACCTAAATTTGGATGAATTCTCAATTACCCATGTATAAGTTCATACCTAGAATGGCATAACCCCAAGATCAGTTCCTAATTGATTATACTCTAATTTTTCTTAGCCTTGAGTTAGTTTTATAGAAGCCCTAAAATTGTTATAGTTTTCAAAAATGTTCAAAACCCCCAAATATTTGTATCTCATATTTGAATTTAGCAAGTAACTTTTATTTCGAACTTACTCAATCACCATTTACATTGTTCCTTATGGATTTGGCTCCAACTCAGAATTGGGTATTATATTGATAATAATTGTCTTGCACTTAATTATATGTGTAAGTTGAGCATTATCAAAAAGTGGCACTGTTATCGGGTAATAATTTAGCGGATTGAGTTAGTTTGGAATTTTAGCTTACTTTCTTTGATTCAAACTTGTGAATATATATTTGTTATTTTATTTTGTTTTTTAGGTTAGGTATATTTTTGTTTTTGTTTTTGTTTATTTGTCACTATGGCATCTTAGAATGAATGTGAGTTTGGTGGTTACAAATCTTATCTTGATGATCTATGTACATGTTTTGGTGGATCCCATTTTTGGAAAAATTGTAAATATGTTCCCCAAAAAGAGATGGGTACACTATCTCGATCCTATTGGGAGTATGATTATTCTTTATGTGGTGGTCAAGATAGACATTGGAGTGATTGTCCAAATTCCCCCTCCCCTATGGTAACAAAAATGCTAATTCCTCTTATGACCTTGATAGGTCTCATGATTTGTTAAAAGAGGAACAATGTGCCGGATATAATGGTGTTAAAGCAATGCTTCTAACTATCTTGTATTGGGTGACTACAATGGGAAGAACATGCATATCTTGCATCAATACATGGTGGCATTTCGAAATAAAAGTAAAGGAAAAAGTGGGTGAGGAGATCGATATTTCAAGTACCATGAACATGCGAACATTCAAAATAAGGTTGATAAAGAAAAGATATCAATCCATATGGTTGATGGTGAGCTTGATGTTGAAGAATTCTTGGTAATTCTCCAACCAACCAAAACAAAAATGATGAAAGATTCCAAAATTAAAGAAATGGTACGAGAGCTTAAAGAAAAATCCAAGAAAATCCCAAGGCTCTAGTTCATTTCGGGGTGAGAATGTCAATAAGAATGCAAATCTAAAATATGGAAGACAACCTCATTCCAATCACTTTTCAGTATTATGCTTGAAAGATGTGATTAAAATTGAACTACCCGAGAAAATAATGAACTTTCGAAATAAGGAATCAAATACTTATATTTTGGAGTTTGTCATTCCAAAAGGGTGAAATGACGTCCCTCACTTGAATGCCAAGAACTTCAAAATCCTATGTTTAACTAGTGGTCTATTGATGTTCTCACTAATACCAAAAGAGCCTATTTAAAAGTTTGATGTGAAGTTGGGTAAAAGGTTCAAGTCTTCAAAATGGCGTGATAGAGTATGTATAATTGTGCCCTTACCTTTGCCCTAAGTACCTCAAAGATATGTTGATCAAAAGTTGGGCTGACGAGTCAAATCTTTTAAATTGAGGCATAAATTATAGTCAAAATATGTCAATATACGACTTTAACTAAGGAGTTTGATGTGAGGCAACCGATCGTTACATATTTCTTACATTTATCTTTAATAAATTCACTTTGTTTTGATACTTTGCAGGTGTTATATCGATTAGGAGGCCAAAAAAATAGGGGATAACCGAGTTTGGTAGTTGGCAGCTATGCAGCAAAATAGGGTAAAATAGGGGAAAATCAACCTCAGATACCGTGATCGAGGTCCATAGATTACGATCACAGTCACGTAATCACAATTATATAGCAAATTTCAACCCATGTTATAGCTTAAGGGAGCCCCTTGTACCCTTATTATGATTTTATGATATGCTATGAGGGCACTGCAAGCCTTCCAGTTGGGGGTGTGTGCCTTTGTTTCATAATTTACACTTGGTTGGTAATATGCAAATCTAGTTCACCCTAAATATAGAAACATTATGAATTTTTGGTTGCATTTTTGGTTTTTTATTCTTCTTAAGACCACTTTTAATAATGATATTGGACAAGCCTTTCCCTATGATAGATTGAGTGATGACATTCTTAACAAAAAATCATCGTGTTAGGGTTTTGTGCAATAGATGCAGAGGAAGTCTGAGTACCCGTGGAATTATAGATTTGGGAATGTCGTTATTCCTATAGCGAAGTCGGAGTATCCATATGGTATTCCCTTGTGAGATCCTAAATATGAAATGATAGCTTGATTGTGCTAACGATAGAATATTGCATGGTGAAATGCGAAACACGCTTCCCCCTCCGTCGAAAAAATTTTTTGTGAAAATCAAGGGCATGACGTGAATAATTTATAGCAACAGTTTACCCTCTTTTTGTGACTCTAAATTCTATAGTAGATAGTGTGTTGTAATTAACTCCTTCTGTCTTTAGAATGAAATACAATTAAGCCTACTTGAATAATTTGCATGCCATATGTGGTGAGCTTAGTTATTTAAGTCTCATGCTTATTTGTGTCATCTAGAACTTATCCCGCTAGTCTCTCAAAGCTAATCTCGATTATTCATGGTTGGTGAGATGATCTTAGGCATTCTTTGTGAACATAGAAATCCACATTGACGTAAAAAAAACTACCCGTACATAGATTGTATCCCTAGTTACCCACTATGAGCCTTTGAAGCTTTCATTGGCAACTACATTACATGCCATGACCCATTTGACTTTTATCCCTCTTTTTTAACCCTACCCTCCTTGAACTTAAAAGTGCAACTTGAGGCTAAAAGCCTAAGTTAGGGGTAGTAAATCTTGGAAGTGGTAACTTTGGCCCATGGGATGGAAAGTGACTGCCTAAGAGCTAAACAATGAGAACAAATAAATAGGAAAAAGAATGGAGTCAACAAAGAAAAAAATGCATCAATTGTAAAAGAAAATAGATGGGAAGAAAATGCTTTCAAAAGATGGATGAATCAAGATAGTAAAAGTAGGCACATGTGAAAGTTTAAAAGAAACAAAGTGGCCCACCGACCAAAGTTTTATTTAGTAGTGTAAAATGTGAAGTTCAAGGAGGGTATAGTCACCATTTTCCCAAATATTTAACCTACCCTTTCCGAAACCAACATTACAAGCTTGAAAAAGTTCTTTGAGATATCCAACCATATGTTTTTAAGTTAGTAGCATTTGAAAATAAGGGCAAGCATATGGCATGATACTTGTGTGCATTGAGAAATTCATTATGAGAGTGAGTCCTTGAATTATTTCCTTTGTTACATGCTAGAAATTAAGTTGTGTTGGGACTCACTTTCGTAAGGAGGCATGCAAATTAATAGAGGTTGGTGAAATTGTCATGTTCCAAAAATAAGGCAAAAGAGTGTGGTTGATTCACTAATGTTAGAGAGTCACTCCTAGAGAGTTAGTAGTTATTTCTTGATTGTTATTAAAAGTATTTTGTCTCTTTGATGATTTGATTGATTCTGAGGGGAGTTATGTGAATAGTTCCTCTCATCGTTGATGGCTAATTGTTAGTACTAATCTAGTTTGGAATCATGGTAATCATTTGGTTATAAGAATGGGATTATAAGTTGATTAGCCCCATTTAGTATAGAATAGTGTTTCTTGAGGACAAGAAAAGTTTTAAGTTGGGGGTGTCGATGAGTAGCAAATTTACCACTCATTGATATCCAAATTCTTGCACACTACTATGATTTAAATATGTAAATGAGGCTAGTTCTCCATTGAAATGCATTAATTTCTAATTTTTGTTATCTTGCAGGTTCTATGATGAAAATGAGTTGAAGTCAAGCAGAAATTAAAGAAAAATAGACAAAAAGGAGCTAGAGATAAAAGTACAGGCCCAAGAGTCAACCCTCAGGTACTGCGATTGTGGCCTGAAGGTCACGATCATGACCAGTCAGCAAGTCAATTAAAGGGAAATCACGATAGGACCACTACGACTGTGGTAACGTAATCGCAAACAAGGAATGGCGATCGCAATAGGGTGGAAAAGTTTTAAGGGTAGAATTGTAATTTCACATAGCTGAGACCTAAATCTTAAGGGGTTAAACCATTTCACTGAAGGCGAATCTTGACCAATTTTTTTATCTTATCTCGTGGTGCTTGGAACATTATTTTTGTACTACTTTTGAGCTAATAAGAACTTAGAGTAACTTCTAAGTGAAGGATTAGCACTTTCCATTAAAGGTTTATACGAATTTAAAGTTTTATTTACATTCTCTTTATCTTTCATGGATCAATTTTGTAGAAATCTTGGTCTATCATTACTCTCTATCTTTATGAGTCGCTAGCTCATCTTCGTCGGGTTATGCTTGGATAGATTGTGATTAGTTCATGGGTGTTGTGTATTTATCTACCTCATTATCTATTTGTTGTGGCTTTTTCTATTACTCTAGGTTGGAATTGAAAATTATGGGTGAAAACCCCAATTGACGTGGATTCCATATCATCCTTGAAAGAGGGATATGGGTGATGTGTAATAGTGAACTACACTTTGAATTAGTTTCTCTCATGTCATTATTTTAGAAATAGGAATGTTGTATGGATTTTCTACGTTCATAAGCATCATCTTAGAAATAAGGATACTAGTATGAGGTATTAGATTGATGATTTTGTCACTCTCATGAGGTGTTTGAAAGAAACCATGAGTAAAATTTAGTGTTTTGTTGAAAGACTAAAACAAATACCTTAAATCTAGCCTACCCATGACGACTAGCTAAATTTGGATAAATTCTCAATTACCCATGTATGAATTCACACCTAGAATGGTATAACCCCCAAATTCATTCCTAATTGATTCTACTCTAATTATTTTTAGCCTCGAGTTAGTCTTCTAGAAGCCCTAAAATTGTTATAGTTTTTAAAAACATTCAAAAACTCCCAATATTTGTATCCCATATTTGAATTTAGCAAGAAAGTTTTATATCGAACTTACTCGATCACCATTTACATTATTCTTTGTGGATTTGACCCCGACTCAAAGTTGGATATTATATTGACAATGATTGCCTTGTACTTAATTTGACATGTAAGTTGAGAGTTATCAAGCATGTTAACTATAGTTCGATATTAAGTATCCTTTAGTATTAGACTCACTATTTGACTTAGTGACTTCAACCTTAGTTTATCTAATTATACTGCTATTATTAGGCTAGTTATATATTGTTGGGCCCGAGGCCATGGTTATGATACCAGTTGGCCTCCAAGTGAGTATTTTGCCCTTAGAAAGGGTATGATTCTAGATTATGGAGACTTACGCTCTTGTTGTTGTATTTTTTAAATACTAGTAGAGGCATACATAATTTTTGGTGTATTCGTGATCACTTAGTGGTATGATTCCAACCAAAACCCTGATTTTACTATTCTTTTCTAAAAAGGGATTTATTCTCGTTTTTCACATTTAAAATGGATTCTTTTAGAATTGCAATCATACCACTTTATTTAATGATTTACTAGCTATTTAAACTAAGGATGATATTTTTGAAATTACATCGAGATAGATTTTGGTCCATGGTTTATCCACTCATTTACCACTACTATTTTCTTCGATCGAGATATATTCCGATGCTTTCTAATCTATTAGGTTGATTAGTCCCAAAGTTAATCTCGAGCAATGGGGTAACAAAACTACACTTTTTAGTCACGATATAAGTTTGTGCACTTATTATTTATATGTATCTCTCTGGTATTGGTGCCAAACAGTGTATATGGTTATTCTTGAAAGACCTAGGGCCCCTTTGATTTTGAGCCATAGTGCTAGAGAAGAGCGTTCGCTGAAGGTCCTTCCTTTGCTATCTACTGAGCTAGATGAGGTGTATCCGCTTGGTATATTATGGTACTCAGATAGGTTATGGTTTACTATTAGGCAGCATGAAAGCAAACTGTGCACTCTAAGAAAAGAAGAGAGATATTCCCAATTACTACCATAAAAAAGCCACCGATATCTTTTAAAGGGGCCCTTCACTTTATTCGTACCTTCTTGGCTTAAAGAGGTTATGCTGCATTCATTCCTAAGCTTTTCCCATCACCAATATAATTATAAGTTATGATTCCTTTTTGTTAAGTGTTTGATTGGACCTTTCGATCTTATAGGGGCTAATTAGGCACTGTTTACTATATTATTGTTATGATGATTAGTTCATGACAGGTTGACTATGGATTAGGGAGATAAAGATTAATACCGATGATCTACAGTGTCAGCAAAAGATTTGGGTCTAGCCTAGGCTCCAATAGAGTTTGTGACTACTTTGACCTTTCAAGATTCAGCATTAGGGATTCTCATCCTTTTAACAGATACCTCACATCCAGAGATAGAATGGTACATTGAGCAGTTCTGAAACTAAGGTTGGGTTATTTGGTGTTCAGAAGAATTCCTTATCGATTTTATAGTATAAAATTGGGTTTCTTGAGTGGACTAGACATATTCCTATGCTATATCCTTGAGAACATGAGATGGTGCATGGATTTATTAAGGGATTTGTTTTTCCACTCCTTTTGGTATGAAAGCATTTGATAGAACCTGAGTCTTCTTTTTCTCAAGTTGTTGATCATGAAAAAACCATAGAGAGAGCATGTATTAAGATATATGGAGGTGGTGATAAGAGGCCATATCATTAGTATAGTGTTATTAGTATTCCATTTGGGAATAGAGATCATCTCGGCTAGAATCAACTTTACTTTCTTGTTAGTTCCATACAAGTAGCATCTTAGGATATATATCCCTCTTAGATCAGTCGTGATGGTCACAATGATAAAGTTCTTGTTAGACCTTACATAGTATTTAGTATGGATCTTTAGTCCATGGAGACCATTCTGGATCAGTGAGTGTAGTACCTCAGAGTATTTGAGAAGCTTGTTTTAGTTGTAGAGATATTGGCCATTTATCTAGAGAGTATCTCAGATGCAAGTTGGTTGTTCAGACAGGGTCAACATATGTTCCTCGCCATCCTAAAGCTCCTGAGATATGTTATAATGGTAGGGATGATGGTTGTTTTAATAATCAGTATCGCTGACGTCATTCAATCAACCAGTTAGGGTTATCTTGTGTTTCTTGATAGCTTAGGGCTTCAGGGTTAGTTCTAACTGCAGAAAGATTGGTCACTGGTCCAAAGAGTAACCCTGATGTGGGGTTATTTGTATATATCATTGATATCAGCCTCATAGAGATATGGCACCATCGGTTAGAGGTAGTGCACTTAGTGCCTCAGTTTGTAATTCAGATACTCAGTTCGTAGTTAGACCCACTTAGATTCATACTCCTTCTGGCACATTAAGTTTATGACTTTAGATTTCTATTCTGATAGGTTCACCTTCTATTTCTTATATTTTACTTTCTATTTGAGTTAAATTAGGGTTTTTATGCCTATCGATCACTATATATCATGGTATTTTTATATTGGTTGTTGTATGACTTGGAATAGATTTCATACATATGTGACTAACCTCATAGATGATTTCTTTTAGTAATGGATTGAGTGGATCCATGCGGTATTTCCTTTGGGATGTAGTATTTGGGTTAAAGTCCCTTTTTTTTTGCCTTATAACCCTTTTTATGACCTTAGAGTGGTGTGGTTATGTTTTTTGTTTTTGATGTCTTCTATGGCTTATGTTATTGTTTCTATTATTAACATTTTAGTTGTTATTAATTCATTCATGATAGACAACTAGACTAGTATTATCTAGTTTGAGTCCCCTTCCTCATGATTCTATTTGTTGGCCTTGAAGGCTAACTTTATTGGTTGATTCACTCCCTTTTAGTAAGGTTAGATTGGCTATTGAATGGTTTGTAAAAGTGAATAAAGGCTTGGCCTTCCATGGTTTTATTGTTGTTCTAGAGTTGGTAATTCAATTCTAATAGCTTATTTCTGAGGTTGATTCTAAAGTCTTATCTTTCTGGTAGTTAGGTTTGTCACCTGATGATAGCTTTAATCTTGGTATTAATGTGGATTTAGATACTCTGTTCTCTTCGTGATATGGTTCTTGATCCAATTAAAGGGTGGCAAAAATGGATTATATGTGTCTATGGGTATTTATGGTCATAGATCGTGTATTGGATTGGCCAAATTTAGACTAAGGTTGTATTCCTCAGAGTTGCTCGAGTTATGGATAGTATTAGTATTCTTCGCAGCCTTGATGTGTTCTCAATTATGCTTTGATGCTTTATGTCCTCCGGTATATATAGAGTTAATTGCCTATGTCTTAAGCATACGGTTCTTACTCTATTTTCATTTTGTTCTTTAAATGCATTTCAATTTTGGCTATGGCGAGAACCAATGGGGACACGCCTAATTTTTTATAGTGAGGTTGATTTAGTTTTTTGTCCTTGTTTTAGATTTATTGGCTCAAGTTTTAGGATTCTAACTCTTTTGAATAGCTGCTTGAGGGTTATGATAGATTTTGGCATTTGGATGCTTAGTCGTCGACAGGATTGGTCTAGGTAGTTGAGATCTAGTAGTTTAACCTTGATGTCAAAATTTTATCTATGATTTGTAGAGCATGGTTGTAGCCTCTATTTCTAAATTTATGTCAGTTGAGTGTTTGTTTAAAGGCTAGCTAAGCCTACTCTTTACCTACTTATTTGGTCTTCTTCAGTTCAGATAGATTATGGTTGATAGATGTTTGGATGATATCCCATTGGTACTTGATGATGGTTTCTTCTTTTGACCTTGGTTTTCAATCTTCGCAAGAAATTTTGAATGTAAACTCAACAGAAAAAATGTGCTTAAGTTAATCTTATCATGGTTTCAACCACGTTTGGTAGGGCATCCTACAGCAGATAATCAGTATTATAAGTTGGTACTTCTGATTCCTGACTATCAGTTTGGAGGTTCATTCGGACTAGTTATAGCCTTGGCAGGAGGTTGCAGGCTTTGACCATCCACATTTGTGTCTAGGTAGCACCTTCTGGGATCATTCTTATGCTTGCAATTATGGATCTTTAGTGGATCAGCTCTAGTTATTTGAGAATGGTGTATATGTTTGCGTGAATAGGACTCAAATTTCATTTTAAGTGGTTTGACGTAGATATTAGGTTTGGGAGGCAAAATAAATTTGCATTTTGATATTGAAGTTGGTTGCAAGATTCATGACATGGTTTTCCTTTAGCTTGGTTGATTTTTCTCAATGTGGTGTTTGTATCGGTGTGATATTAATGTGTTATGGTCTGGATTTGCATGCATCAGCAATTCTTGATTCCGAGTTGGTTGTTAAGGTTGATTTTTGGCTATTTCAATAATGAAGTAAGGAAGTTGCTTAAAAAGGGGAAACTTATAGCAAAATCCCTTGGAAACATTGTCTCTCCACAGAGGTTATTTGGGGAGTCATGCTCAGGACATGTGGGGCAAGTACCTTGTTCTTTCAAGATTTTGGGTTCTTTCTATCCATTGACTTTGCGAACAAAAGTCCTTTTTGTAGTGGATATTTTAATGATCCTCTAGGTTAATTTTTGTGTGTTTCTAGCATTTTGAGACTTCCTACAATGGTTATAGATCATTTAAGACTTACCAAAACTGTCGGTTCACTTATCAGGCAGTCTATTTAGTTTTTATGCTCATTTTTCTATTTTGGAGCTATTGCCCTTAAAGAATTGGTCTCATGCTAAAACTTCTAATAATTGACCTTAAATGAGAATTCTAATTGTGCTATCAACTTTAGAATTTTAGTTTTAGGCTAGGGGGACCCTTTGTTCAGGTCTTACGGTTTTTGGACTTGATTTGGGCTACTGGATAGAATGTAGTTAAAGCGAGACCATGGATGTGGTTCCCATATTTAATTGAAACAATCTTGGATAAAGGTTTAATGGTTCTGTTGCATCTAAAATCTCGAATTCGGTATGGTAGCATAGTTCATCTGCATGCATAGGGTTTCGAATGAATCCCGAGCACCCGATTAGAGTCCACTTGGACCTAATAAAATCTGGTGCCTTGCATCAATAGGTGGAACTGCTTAGGCATACCTTTGGTCTCTTAAGAGGTGATCACTTAAGTGACCAGTGGGCCGTTTTAGTGGTCAATCTTGGCCCCACAAAGTTGCTGAAGTGATGGCCTCATTTATTAAGTGTAGGTCGCTTAAGTGAAAGTCAACCGCTTATGCGAAGACCAATTTTCATGGAGCATTACTTAAGAAACATTTAACCTCTTAAGTGATGATTGCTTAAGCAATCATTTGGCCGCTTTAGCAGCAACTGCTGAGGATAAATCACCTTCTTCACTCATTTTCCTTCCTAATTCTTAACCTTTGTCCTCTATTTTTGAGAGCATGAGACATAGAAAAATGTGGGGAATCATCCATTGAAGCAATGTTATTGTTTTGATAGCACGACGGTGTTATAGGATTGTGGAGCAAAGATGAGTGATTTATGGATGATTCAAGAATTTTGGTTTGGCATCAAGGTAGGTCTCGATCTACTATTCTGCATGAGATTTTGTATAATATAGATTGCTTTCTAGGTAAGGATGATAGGACATGTTTATACTAGTGTATCATGATTTAGCCTAATTGAGTAGTTTGGGGATAAAAAGGTGACCTGACCCTTAGGATGAAGTTATGGATAGAATCCTATCACCCTAAATTATGAGCATGTTAACCATAGTTCGATATTAAGGATCCTTTAGTTTAAGACACACGACTTCACTTAGTAACTTGGACCATAGTTTTCCAGATTATAGTCCTATTATTATGATAGTTATATTTGTTAAGCCCAAGGTCATCGTTACGATAATAGTGAACTCCAGGTGAGTATTATGCCCTTAGAAAAAACGTGATTCTAGTTTATGGATAGTTAGGCGCTTAGTGTTGTATTGTTTGGATATTGGTGGTGGCATGTATACTTTTAGGTGAATCCATGCTCACTTAGTGGTACAATTCCAACCAAAGCCCTGATTTTACTATTACTTTCTAAAGAAAGATTTATTCCCATTTTTTATGTTCAAAATGGATTCTTTTAGAATAGGAATTGTACTACCTTATTAATGGTTTACGAGCTTTTGAAACTAAGGATGATGTTTTGGAAATTAGATCGATATTTATTTTGGTCCATGTTTATCTACTCTTTTACCACTACTCTTTCATTTGGTTGAGAGAGGTTTCGAGACTTTCTACTCTATTATGTTGATTTCGTCCAAAAGTAGATCTCGGGCAATGGAGTTACAAAATTACACTCTTATAGTCACGGTTTGAGTTTACGCATATAATATTTATATATATCCTCCTATACTAGATGAAATGGAATGATGATAATAATTATTAGAAGTCCAGGATCAAGACCATATAGTGCATATGGATATTTTTGTAAGCCCTAGGGGCCCCTTCGACTGTGAACCATAATCCCGGAGAAGAATAGTCATCGAAGGTCCTTCTTTTTCTAGCTATTCTATTGAAGGAAGTCTATACACATGGTACACTATGTCCCTCATATCGGTTATGGTTTACTATTGATTTATGTTACATTCATTTATATGTATTCCGTTTCAATAGTATAATTATTTGGTGCTTATATATATTGGCCTTATGAGGAATTGTATAGTTATAATCTATTATTTTTGTTTTCTGAGTCTTTGATTGGACCTTCTGGGCTTATGGGGGCCTAGTTAGGTATTGTTTTTCCAAACTAGCCAGATACTTTATTGTCGTTATTATAGTGAGTTCATGGTAGGTCGATTATTGACTGGTAGCCGAAGTTGTCGATATGATTCTTCCTTTCCTATGTATGGTAAATTACGTTATTGATAGTTATCTCATGGTTAGACATTATGATTAGGGACCCTAAGTATGCCAACACTAGTTTTACCACTTGGTTAGGATGCATTGAGATGCTAGATTGGCTACGTTATGTTATTACCTTGAGTAGTGTAAGACCCCACAAAATCCTAAGCTCAACTCAGTCTTTTAAGCTTGCTAAGGGGTCCTAAACTTAGAAAAATTCTAGGTAAGTATTCAGACTTAGTATTATTTTGTCCTTCATATGTTGGAAACTCTATTTCATGAATCTTATGACCTTAAAATATCAATCTATAGGTTGATTCATGATCAGGAATATAAGTAGGTGTTCCCAGACGAGTTTTGTATTTTTTGGACCTCGTTTGAACCATGTTTGGGAATCCAAAATAGTGAATCAACGCGATCTTAACATGGCATGGCGGCTATCGCGTCGATCAATATTTTTCCTTGGCTCCCAGTGGCAATTTCCAGTGAAACAACGCGGACTCAACACGGCGTATTGGCCATCGCGTCGATTCCGACTATGCGGCACGTCTATCTGTGCTTCGACAGATAGTATCATGTAAGATTTATGTAAAAACAACTATTATGTATGTAGTATCATGTGAATTCATGTTAAATCCTTGAAATTGTGATGCTCATGTGTTGATTAGTACTATGTGCATATACAATGCCTTCCAAGTGTTTGATGAGTTATTCATGAGAATTAAATAATGAAATTATATCATGTTAGCATGTATTCAAGTTCATGTCATGCAAGTGTTTTCCAGAAGAATGAATAATGATCAAGTAGTTATTTATCATGTTTGAAGATTGTCCCATGTCTTATAATATATGTTATCAAGTCCTGGGGTATTTAATACCCGACAATTTAGCTAATTACCTAGAGCCATGTTTAGTCTCAGGATAGTATCAGTCATGTCACGATCAGTAGTACTCTCAGTCAGTTACAGAACTCATAAAGCACTTAGTAGACTTATTATCAGTCTAGTCCACTTTAGTATTCAGCTCAGGCCTCAGTAAATTCAGTTAGTTAACAGAATTCAGTAGTATTCCATCAGTCAACGAAACTCAGTGAACTCAGTTTAATTCAGTTAGACAGTATAATCAATAACAGTTCAGTCAAGCCTAGTATGAACTAGGAACCGGTTCAGTGTCTATTCAGTTGGGAGTAGGATTCAGCACCAAGCAAACCCAACGATGGGGGCATTCCTTCTATTAGAGGGTTTGACCCTTAGTAGCAATCTCTGTATTTTAGAACTATGTACCCAACGTAGGTTGAGATATTCTCCTGCTATATCAGGGTTGATACATCTCATTCGAGTTTTCCTGCCAGCGAAGGTTGACGAAAGAGTTTCCTATCAGAGAGGGTTAACTCATAGCTTGTCTTTAACTATGGCACGATAATGACACCCTTCCAAATGGAGTTACTGGTTGGACCCCAATTTATTTAGAAAAGGGCATGTCGGTTAGATGATTATCTCCCGCAGTCTCGATTTTAGTTCCAGTCTCAAAATAGAACTCAGTTCAGTTCTACAAATTCAAAAATGTTAGCTATAGTCACACAGTTTAGTATGGAACTCAGTATAGATCCACAGGATCAAGACTGTCAGATACAGTCACTCAGTTATCAGCTACACAGTATCAGTAAACTCAGATATCAATAAATTAGTAATTCAAAACTCAGTATCCAGTGTTATCATGACCTCAGATTATAGTATATGTATTCATGCATGTACTCCCATTCAGTTATACTCATGTCACTCAGTCAGTATTGTTTATGCATATGAACCCATGTATTTCAGCCTACCTCACTTAGCATACCAGTACATTCAAAGTACTGACGCATACTTTTCTCTTGGGTTGTGATGTTTTATATTATAGGTTAAGACGCATGGGCTCCCAATCATACGTAGTAGTTTAGATATTAAGCTGACAGAGTTAGTGGTAAGTCCTCTTAGTTTGATGACATAAAGATTATTTCAGTAGTTCAGCTTATTTCAGTAGTTCAGAGTTAGTTGGGGACTTGTCCCATCAACTCCATATTTCAGATAGTTTAGAGGCTTTTTCAGACTAGAGTATTTTTTAGACAGATGTTTCAGTTTTGTTTTTGATATACTGTATTTAGTTTTATTTCAGTATTGAACCTTATGGTAAGTTTTTGCCTAATTATTGTATTTTTGTTGTATTACTATTCAGTTATTGTAGCAGGTACCAGTCATGGCTTAGCTTGTGGTCCTTTGGGATTATGCATACTATGTAATGTTCGGGGTACAGACTCAAGGCATTACAAACTTAGTATTAGTTCCTAAGGTTCAACAGAGTCCTAGGAAGTCTGAAAGTTGTATCTAGTAGAGTCTTGTTCATATATGTGTAGTAAGCCACACTTATGGACTGGAGGCTATCAGATGTTTTAGGAAAAAGTTCCCTTCTTTCAGTACTTATATCATGCTAGTGGGCATGAGCTCCAGTTAAACTCTATGTCTAATCCAAGTTTCTTTTTTGTTTACAGAATATGCCTCCAAAGAAAACTAAAGGAAGAGAAACGGGAGACCAGCCAGAACCCCAGCTCATCCAGCCAGATCCTCCGGATGAACATATCTCTCACAATGAGTTCAGAGCAGTTTTCACCAACCTAGCTCATTTTGTGGTTCCCAGAATAAATGTCTAGCAGTTTTTCCATCAAACCTAGTGGCCAATACTGCTGCTTCCAGGCTTCGGGATTTCACCCGTACGAACCCTCCATCTTTTACTAGGTCTAAATCAAATGAATACCCTTAGGAATTTCTTGATTAGGTGTTAAAAGTTACTGAAATTATGGGAGTGATAGTTGTTGAGAGCGCTGAGTTAGCCACATATCATTTACAAGATATGGCACACTCATTTCTTAAACAGTGGAAAGCAGAAAGGGCCGCAGATGCAGGGCCCATATAATGGGAGAAGTTTGTTATTGTTTTTTTGGATAGGTTTTTCCCACTAGAATTGAGAAAAGCGAAGGTTTTGGAGTTTATAAATCTGAAGCAGGGAAACATGACGGTACTAGAGTATTCTCTTAAGTTTACTCAATTAGCCAGATATACTCCTTATGTGGTAGAAGACAGCAGATCTAAGATGAATAAGTTTGTTTTTAGCGTGTCTAATAGTGTAGTCAAGGAGAGTAGGACCGTAATGTTGATTAAGAAGATGGACATATCCAGGCTCATGGTCAATGCTCAGTAGATAGAGGAGGCTTAGAAAAAAAAAGGGGGAGAACAAGTGAGCAAGAAAAGGTACTTTCAACATCGCTCAGCCTAAGTCAGAAGGTGGGAATCATTCTTAATTCCACCCGAAATCCTCAGTTCCAACTTTGTCCTCACCCAGTGCTCCTATGCCAAAATTCAGAGACAGTAACAAAGATAGGGCGTCAAGCCATAAACCTCAGGGTAGTAGCAGCAGTGCCCGAACCAATCCCTTTTGTCAGAAGTATGGTAGAAACCACTAGGGTATTTGTAGAGCTGGTAGTAATATTTGTTTTGGATGTGGCAAGCCAGTCCACAGGGTTAGATAGTGTCCTTAGATGGGTTCTCAGATTTAGCATAACCGTCCCCCATCTCAGTTCAATGGCCTGAATCAGCAGGGTGCTGCATCTAGTGCAACCAGTGGGCAGTGACCAAATAGACTCTAAGTACTTTAGTCCCGATAGGATCATGAGAGTTCTCCTGATGTGGTCACTGGTACGTTACAATTTTATTATGTACATGTTTGTTCTTTGCTATATCCAAGAGCTTTTTTTGTCCTTTGTTACTCCTTATATAGCTGTTGACTTTAGAGTTAGTCTCAAAATCCTAGCAGAGCCTTTCTCAGTCTCTACCCCAGTGGGTAAATTTATCATAGACCGGCGAGTATACTGGAACTATACAGTTATGCTATCTCAGAAAGTTACTTCAGCAAGCTTAGTTGAATTAGAGATGACCAATTTTAATGTCATTCTAGGCATGGATTGGCTTCATTCTTGCTATGCCTCAATCGACTAAAGAAATAAATTATCCAGTTTCAGTTTTTGAATGAACCCATCCTTGAATGGAGGGGTAATACTTCAGCACTTAAGGGTCAGCTTATTTCTTACCTAAGGGAAAGAGAAATGATATCTAAGTGATATGTCTGCCATCTCATTCGAGTCTAGGACTTTAGTTCATAGCCCTCTAATCTTGAATCAGTGTCAGTATCATGTGAATTCCCAGATGTGTTTCCTGAAGTTCTCCCCGGAGTTCCTCCCAAAAGGGAAAGCGACTTTGTAATAGACCTTCTTCCAGATACTCAGCCCATATCTATTCCTCCATATAGAATGGCACCAACAGAACTCAGATAAATAAAAGAACAGTTAAAGGATCTCCTAGATAAGGGATTTATCAGACCCAGTATGTCTCCATGGGGCGCACTATTTTAATTCATGCGTAAGAAAGACGGTTCTCTCAGAATGTGTATAGACTCCCATCAGCTAAATAAAGTCATAGTCAAGAACAAGTATCTACTTCCCAGAATCGATGAATTGTTTGACCAACTTTAGGGTGCCAGTTACTTTTCTAAGATAGACCTCAGATCAGTTTATCATCAGCTCAAAGTTAGAGAATGTGACATCCCGAAAATAGCCTTCATAACTTGGTATTGTCACTTTGAATTCTTAGTCATGTCGTTTGGTCTTACCAATGCCCCAGCAGCCTTTATGGACTTAATAAATTATGTGTTCAGCAGTACTTGGATATTATCGTCATAGTCTTCACAGATGACATTCTTGTCTACTCCTGTAGTGAGCATAATCATGTAGACTAACTTAGAATAGTATTGCTGACTCTTAGAACCCATCAGCTACTCGCCAAATTTAGTAAGTGCAAACTTTGGCTAAGGTCAGTAGCCTTTCTTGGCCATATCGTTTCCAGTGATGGTATTAGAGTTGATCCCCAAAAGACTGAAGCAATGATAAAATGGCCTAGACCCATCTCTCTATCAAATATTAGGAGTTTCTTGGGCTTGGTTGGCTATTATCGATGGTTTATTAATGGATTTTCATCTATTGTATCCCGTATGTCCATATTGACTCAGAAAAAAGTCAAATTCCGGTGGTCAGATTCCTATGAAAAGAGTTTTTAGGAGTTGAAGACTCGACTCACTATAGCTTCAGTTTTGATCCTACCAGATGGTTCAAATAGTTTTATGGTATGTTGTGATGCCTCCAGAGTAGGTTTGGGGTGTGTTTTGATGCAGAGAGGTAAGGTCATAGCCTACGCCTTTAGATTGCTTAAGCCCCATGAAAAGAACTATCCTACTCATGATCTTAAGTTAGCAGTAGTAGTATTTACCCTAAAGATTTGAAGGCACTATTTGTATGGGGTGAACGTTGATGTGTTCACTGACCATAAGAGCCTACAGTATGTTTTCTCTCAAAAAGACCTAAACCTCCATCAGAGAAGGTGGTTGGAGTTATTGAAGGATTACGACATGAGTGTCCTGTATCATTCGGGTAAAGCCAATATAGTGGTTGATGCTCTTAGTAGGATGTCTATGGGGAGTGTTGCTCATGTGAAGGATGGTAAGAAGAAGTTAGCTCAAGAATTTCATCAGCTTTCCTGACTAGGTGATCGCTTATTCGATTCATTAGAAGGTAGTGTATGGGTGTAGAGTAGTTCAGAATTATTCCTAGTTTTTGAGATAAAGGGAAAACAGGATAGGGATACCAATCTAGTCAAGTTGAAGAAATGATTCAGAGATCAGAAGATAGAGGTTTTCTCCCAAGAGGGAGATAGTGTGTTGTGCTACCAGGGTCGGCTATGTGTGCTAGTTGTAGATGACTTAAGGCAGGGAATTCTTGCAGAGGCACATGGTGTGTGCTACTCTATTCATACAGGGGCCACTAAGATGTATCATGATTTGAGGAAAATCTATTAGTGGAGTGGGGTGAAGAGAGACATTGCAGAATTTGTGGCTAAGTGCTCAACATGTCAGTAGGTAAAGATCGAGCATCAAAAGCCAAGTGGGTCCGTGAAGAGTTCAGGATTCCCACCTGGAAATGGGAAGAAGTGAACATGGACTTTATGCCGAGTTTGCCTTGTACTCATCACCAGCATGATTCAATTTGGGTCATTGTAGACAGGATGACCAAATCAACTAATTTTCTACCAGTCCATACCTCTTATTCAGCCAAGGATTATGCCAAACTCTATATTAGGGAGTTGGTCAAATTGCACGGTGTTCTGCCGTAACTCTGGAAGGCATTCCAAAAGGGTCTTTGTACCCAAGTTCATCTAAGTAAAGCCTTTCACCCTCAAACAAATGGTTAACCAGAAAGTACCCTTCAGACTTTAGATGATATACTGCAAGCATGTGCGATAGACTTTAAAGGTAGTTAGGATGACCACTTTTCTTTTATTGAATTAGTATATAACAACAGCTATCATTCCAGCATTCAGATGGCTCCATTTGAAGTGCTTTATGGTAGGAGGTGTAGATCTCCCATCAGTTGGTTTGAAGTGGGTGAGGCCGCAGTGGTAAGTCTTGACTTGGTATTTGATACCTTAGAGAAAGTTCAGTTGATCAGGGAAAGGCTTAAGACAGCTTAAAGCCAACAGAAATTGTACGCAGATGCAAGCAGAAAGGATGTCAAGTTTGATATTGATTATTTTTTGTATTTGAAAATCTCTCCTATGAAAGAAGTGAAGAGGTTTGTCAAGAAGAGGAAACTCAGTCCCTGCTATGTCGGTCCTTACCGAATCTCAGCCATTTTGGAAAGGTAGCTTACGATCTTGAGTTTCCTTCAGACTTAGCTTCAGTGCACCCAGTGTTCCATGTCTCCTTGCTTAATAAATGCATAGGTGACACAGCAGTCATTGTCATAGCCTCTCTTATGAAAAGTTCCCAGTCAAAATTCTTGATTATCAGATTCGCAGACTGAGGAACAAAAAAGTCCCACTAGTCAAAGTTCTTTGGCAGAATCAGTCCATTGAGGGAGCTACTTGGGAAGCAGAGGCAGATATACGAACCAAGTATCCTCACCTCTTCTCCACAAATTCAAACTCAGCTCAAGGTAATAGTTTTCCTTTCAATTTATGCAGTCTCATATTCAGATATAGCTATAAACTTGGTATCAACTAACGTTGCATACTCAGTCATACATTCACGAATCAGTTCAATCAAGTACTCATGCATTAAAGATGCATGTCCAGTATATAAGCTCAGCTTATCAGTAATTCCAGTCATGCATTCATAAATCATGTGTAGCTATGTACTCATGTATCATATAATTTCAGTAATTTCAATTATGAAATCATGCTTCAGTTGTTCAGATCCAGTGTCTAAATCTAGTTTATCAGTATTCTCAGTTTAATCAGTGTCATTCAATGACGAATGTTTACAAGGAGGAAATATTGTATGACCCCGTAAAATCCTAAGCTCAACTCGGTATTTTAAGCTTGCTAAGGGGTCCCAGACTTAGAAAAATTCTAGCTAAGTTTCAGACTCAGTATTATTTTGGGCTTCGTAAGTTGGAAACTCTATTTCACGACTCTTATGACCTTAATAAGTCAATCTTTAAGATGATTCATGATCAGGAATGTCAGTAGGTGTTCCCGAATGAGTTTTGTATTTTTCGGACATCGTTTGAACTACATTTAGGAATCCAAAATAGTGAATCAATGTGATCTCGGTGCAGCACGGCAGCCATCGTGTCAATCAATGTTTTTTCTTGTCTCCTAGTAGCAATTTCTAGTGAACCGACGCGGATTCGACACACTCCATTGGCCATTGTATCGATGCCAATGACAAAGTGCGTTGGTTTGGTTTTAAGTAAATAAAAAAAAGTGCATTGGTCTGGTTTTAAGTAAATAAAAAACCGCATCCTCAGGGATATTAAGGTCATTTCCCCACCCATATTCAGCCTTAAAATAAGATATTCAGCCCTTATTGAGAAAAATATACTTACTTTTTCTCAAATTGCTCAAGAACAAGAACCCTAGGTAATTTAATTTCAAAGCCAAGGCTCAGGGTTTCACCATTTTTCTTCAATAATTTAGCAACCAAGGTTGTCAAGTGTTTATCCAAGGGTTCCTTCCACCTTTGGAGTCCAAGAAACTTATTTAAACTTTAAGTAGCTTGATTTCATTCTTTGCATTATTTGGATTCAAGTGTATTCATGATTATAATGTTGATTGGATTTCTCTTCCATGATTAAGTGCAAGATTTATTCAAAAACAACTATTATGTATGTAGTATCATGTGAATTCATGTTAGAGCCTTGAAATTGTGATGCTCATGTGTTAATTAGTACTATGTGCATATGAAATGCCTTCCAAGTGTTTGATGAGTTGTTCAGTGAACTCAGTTTAATTCAGTTAGACAGTATAATCAATAACAGTTCAGTCAAGCCTAGTATGAACTAGGAATTAGTTCAGTGTCTATTCAGTTGGGAGTAGGATTCAGCACCGAGCGAACCTAGGAATGGGGGCATTCCTGCCAGCAGAGGGTTTGACCCTTAGTAGCAAACCCTGTATTACAGAAGTATATAGCCAGCGTAGGTTGATATGTCCTCCTTCCAGATTTGGGTTGATACATCTTGTACCAGATTTCCTGCCAGTGAGGGTTAACGAAAGATCTTTCTGTTAGAGAGGGTTAACTTGTCTTTACCCGTGGCATGTTACTGACACCCTTCCAACTGGGGTTACAGGTTGGACCCCAATCTATTTAGAAAGGGGCATGTCAGTTAGATGATTACCTCCTACAGTCTCAGATTTAGTTCCAGTCTCAGAATAGAACTCAGTTCAGTTCTACAGATTCAGAAATGTCACCTAAGGTCACTCAGTTTAGTACAAAACTCAGTATAGTTCCACAGGATCAAGAATGTCAAATGCAGTCACTCAGTTATTAACTACACAGTATCAGTGAACTTAGATATCAGTAAATCAGTAATTCAGAACTCGGTATCCAGTGTTATGACGACTTCAGATTATAGTATACGTATTCATGCATGTACTCCCATTCAGTTTTATTCATGTCATTAAGTCAGTATTGTTCATGCATATGAACCTATGCATTTTAGCCTACCTCACTTAGCATACCAGTACATTCAAAGTACTGAAGAATACTTTTCTCTTGCGCTATGATGTTTTATATCATAGGTTCAGATGCATGGGCTACCGATCATACTTAGCAGTTTAGATATTCAGCTGACAGAGTTAATGGTGAGTTCTTTTAGTTCAAGGACATGATGATTATTTTAGTAGTTCAGCTTCAGTATTTCAGAGTTAGTTGGGGACTTGTCCCATCAACTCATATTTCAGATACTTTAGAGGCTTTTTCACACTAGAGTATTTTTTAGACAGATGTTTCAATTTTAGTATCGTTATACCGTATTCAGTTTTATTTCAGTATTGAACCTTATGGAATTTTTTTGCCTAATTTCTACATTTTTGCAGTATTACTATTCAGTTATTACAGCAGGTACTAGTCATGGGTTAGCTTGTAGTCCTTCGGGATTATGAGCACCGTGTAGCGTCTGGTGTATAGACTCAGGGCATTACAAGTAGTTCTATATATAAATTTATATATATATATATATATATATATATATATATATATATATTATCACTGTATATCTCTCTCTTCCTTGTCTATTCATGTAGTATATGTATTTCTGGACTTGTTTACTAATATATAACTTCCTTTCACTCTTCCTTTGTATATTGACTAGTGGTATATGATATTGTACTTTAGACCTGGGTTATAATTAAAATGGAATAGTTTATCCTTACTTCCCACTAGCTGTATCATGCTTAGTTTCTTGAATAGTTATCTGTAGTTACATTTCCACCTTACATGTTATTTATGCTTGTGATATCCTTGGAGATCTATTGGTCAATGCCTACTGAGTACCACGTGTTTTGTACTCTACTACACTTCTGCAGCCTACAGATCATAGTATGAGTTTTTATCATTGATGTGTGTATCGTGCAGAGCAGCTATGGACCATATGTTTGGGATGAGCTCCTGGCGTTCAGAGTATTCCTTATATCATACTACTTATTAGACTTATCTCTATTTATTATTTTGGAGATGGTTTGTACAAGTATATTTATTCAGTGTATCACTTTAGGCCCTTATTATAATAGAAGCTCTTTGACACGATGTAACTACCCGAGGCTACACCCTAGTCACAAAAATGGTGCTTATGGTGACAAGTGACCATAAGCTAACCTATGAGCTGGTACCTATTGTGAGCACTGAATAAATATGAACGTAACATGTGTACGAAATATAAATTGAAAAGGTAATATATGTATCTAAAATACTAAAATACAAAATAATGAATATCTGAAACAATTGACAAGTACTGAAAGTAACTAACTGACTGTCTAACTATTTTGTCTGAATGTCTAAAAGCCTCTAAACTGACAAAGAAGTTGATGCAACAGACCTCCAACTAACTCCGACTAACTAAATAAAATGAAATACTATAATAACTAAGTAAACATAACATATCCTCAATAGATAAGGACTCACCACTACGTCTACTGGATTAAGCTGAGCTGTCTAACTATGGTCGGAAAATTGTGTGTCCGAACCTATGATATAAGACATCATATCTCAAAGAAGAGTATGCGGTCAATACTTTGAATGTACTAGTACATGAGATGAGGTTAGGCTTATATACATGGGGTACAGTTCATATAAAATAAGGACTAACTGAATAGCATGAGATAACTAGACCTGAATGCATGAAAACTATAACATCTGAGAATACAAGACCAACTATAAATTTGTAATCTGAAATAAGCCTGAAATTTGAAAGACTGTAACTGTATAACTAAATAACTGAAAGTCTATACACTTAGTCATGCAAACCTGAACTGAAACTATACTAAATATTTTATTGAGACTGTAGGAGGCATCATCTAACCAACATGCCCCAATCTAAACTAAACGGGGTCCAACCTGTAACCCCAGTTGGAAGGGTATCAATACCGTGCCACGGGCACTAACACTGGTTGTGTGGATCTACTAAACTAGTGTCCCAAAGGACTAAGGAGTCACCCTCAACTAGCAGAATCTCTAATGAGATATGTGTCACCCTCAACTGGTAGGTAAACACTTTGTCAACCCTCAACTGGGAGGTAGACATCTCTAACGTACGCTAGCTACATAGTTCTGGAACTCGAGGATTGCTACTAAGGGTCACACTTTCTACTGGTAGGTGAGACCCACATCCCTAGGTTCACTCGGTTCTAAATTATACTCCCAACTGAACTGACACTGATACTGGGATAAACTGAACTAGACTGGACATTATGACATAACTGATAGTGCTCATCATGAATATAAACATGTAAGTATACTGATAAGAGTCATGGATTTACTATCTGAGTACTTGAAAAGCTAGATTCATGTAAATCACATAGGTAACGAGTGTAAATAACCTACGAATACTAAATGGAATCAATAGTAATTCCATATAAAATCTTTAAAACCATTGCATAGGATCATTGCTCAAAACCCAACACTTTCAAACACATGAGAGTCATGAACTTAAGAATGGGAAAAGGTAAAGCATGTGAGAATAACATAATTACAAGAATAAGATCGTAACTTAGGGATTTAACGTGAAGATTACAACTTTCAAAACATATAATGGCTCATTCCACTTGAAAGCACTTATTAACATAGCATGTAATTTAATTAAGGAGAGATTCATGGAGAAATTTCAATTTAAACATGAAAACTCATAATTTAAAACAAAAAGAGATTCCTGAACTCCATGGGTGAAAAGAGCCCATGAATGAACATCACACATACCTCACTAGGTGAATTCGTGAAGACTCTTAAAGATTTTCTTAAACTTGAAGGTTGGAATCCTTGATTTTTTGTAAAAGAGTTAGGGTTTGTTCTTGGGGAAAAAGGGGCTTTTCTTGAGAGAATTTATGAGAAAAGGGAGAAATAATGCTCCTTGGGGTCCCTAAATTTGTGTTATGGGTGAATTGGGTAAAGAAAAAAGACCTAAATACCCTTAAATAACAAGGATAAAATATTAGACGACACCATCCCAACATATCGCGACCCCTGGTCGGGTCAAGTAGCTAAAAAGGCGTGGCCCTTGCTTGGGTCAAGCAGCCAACACGGCGTGACCCACATCTTGGGTTAAGTAGCTAATGCGTCATGGGACCATTGTGATACCCTTCTATTTTGGACATCCAAACGCGCCCCAAACTTCATCTAAAAGTCCTGAAACTCCCCTGAGATATACTTTTGACCTCTCTGAACATGAATCAATTTAAAAATGAACATTTTGAGGTGGTAAAGGTCGATTTATAAATCCGTGAAGTTTAGGGGTCTTGATAATGGCTATGTCCTCAATACTTAGTGAATTTTCAAGGCTTTGGACCCCTTAAGCATGTACTAAGAGATTAAACGAGCTAAGAGTATTACGGGGTATTACACATAACCCAAACTAGGGCCTAGTCGTGTTGGAAATCTCAAGTCGACCCGGACTGGAGACTACCCCCAATACCCAACCATAACCGCCATGTACCCTATGACGGATGAATTCCAAATATAAACAAGATAGAACAATTATAATGGAAAGACATTTAATAAAGTTCATAACCATAACTATCTAAACATCCAACCAAGCATCCAAACGATGTCAGCCCCAATACCAATACTAATAATAAAGTTGACACCAATACCGACGCCGCCTATACCCATAGTAGTCACACAAAGCCTCTAATAGAAATCCAAGAACATTTGGTCGGGACATGCCCCAGAACATAGCCAAAACCAAAGCTTAAGAAACAAATAAAAAGATGAAAATAAGACCATATCATGAAATAGAGTCTTCCAGAGTATGGAAGCTCACCACTTCAGTCTAATACAAAGTTGTTCCCGAATCAAAGATCACTGAGCAAGAGGAGTAGTATGGTCACTTCCTGCATCGCGTGGGGTATAACGCCCGCAGATGAGTTAGCAGGTGAACCCTAGAATGTACTTATGAGTATATATAAAATAATGCCATTATTTAAAAATAAAGTAAATGACCATATGCAATCACATACATACATACATATACATATATATATATATCATGTCGGGGAAGGAACCAGGTTTAGCATGTATTTAAAATCTTTAACCTGGGATTGTGTATCTTTGCTGTCCTACATCCACCCATGGGCTATATGGGTTCAGCTCCCCCTACTGAAAAGGGCCCCAGCGCATGTTAGCCGCACGAATCGAAGAAAAAGAGAAACCTGAGATAACTAGAACGTCTCCCAAAATATAAGTGTGACATGATGCACAGGGTCACCAAGACCAACCTCGCATCGGCAAACGTGAGTCTCTAATTTTGGTCCCCACGGAACCGCCACCTTCCACGGCTTTGCTAACACATCTCTCTTTAAGTCCATATTAAAATAATTCACACATAACCAATCATTTACCAAGAAGTCTTATTTATGAGGAATTAACCATTGGTATAGTCATACCAAAACTAGAGCTTGCAAGTCTATCCATTTATGCCATACCAAAGCCATTAAACGAATTTGACTCCAAAATTTTCAAATAAACCATTAGCATGGCCATCAAGGCTTTTCCAATCCATATAAAACCATTTAATCCAATTTAGGTTCCATTACCATATTATGTAATGCAAATTTTTCAATAATAGTTAAAATATGTGATAAAAGCATTCTCATTGGCATTATAACAAACATATTGAGGGCGTATAGTTTCCAAAGCCAAAACCAAGTACCAATTGACCATTCCCATGAAACCCCAGGTTCAAATCACAATTTATAACATAAAAACCATAAGTAAAACATGGGAAAACACTATTCAACCAAGAACAACCAAAACCCCCAACATATCCTTTAAAACCCAAAACAATACAACAATAATGCCAGGAAAATCATTCATTAAAACATTTTTTTAGTTATACTAACAATGAGGGAGGAGTAACATGCCTTAGAAAACAAGGAAGACTGAGAGAAACCACCCCCTTAGAGCCTTAATTGATTGCTTTGAAGAAACCCTACATCTTCTTGAACCCAAAGCTTGAGAGAGATTTTGAGAGTGTCTAAGAGTGTTTGATTGTGAATAATAGGTTAAGGAAGCCTCTAGGGATATTTTAAGTCATGGGGTCAAAAGGAGTTATTAGGGGGAAATGTCCAGAATACCCCCAATGTAAACTGTAAAAATTCCCGTAGGTGGGTATAGTTTAAACCCCTCACTCTTACCCACATCATATGAGTGGTAGTTTTCGCTCGTACCATGATCAGAAAATTGGACATCACATTCTGTCCAACATATGACTCCTCAGCCTAATTCGTATCCTAACCGTACGACTAGAACCGTTTAAGTTGTACCTAAGCAGAAACATCTATGTTAGACACTGGACAATATACGGTTGGACCCTAACTCTCGCATCATTTACATACGACTCGTATGGAGTCTTCTCATATAAATAACAAAACTTGGCCAACATCACACTGACCAACATATGACTAGGGTCCCTAGACCCATACCCATTCCATACGACTAGTATGGTGAGTTGTATGATCAACAGAAGGCTCAAACTCATGAAATTTTGCAAGGACCAAAACCCAGGTTGTTTCAATTCTCCCCCACTTGAATCATTTATCCTTGAATGACGGACCAAGGTAGTACTAGAATAATTAAACCCCTAAACACCACTACGCGTACCTTTAAGACAAAAAATACAGATATCAAAGAATCAATCATTCCTTTAACAAATTTGATAACAAAGACATTATGAAGAACACATACCTTCCATATGAATTTTTGGAGCAGAAAATAGGAACGGATACTTTGACTTCATGTCCTCTTTAGCTTCCTAAGTATCCTCTTCGACCTTATGGTTCCTCCATAAAACTTTTATCGAGGCTACATCCTTGGTCCGCAACCGATGAACCTGATGATCCAAGATCTCAACAGAGATCTCTTCATAAGATAGGAAATCTAAAATACCAATATCCTTGATAGGCATAATTTGCGATGGATCACCAATGGACTTCCTAAACATAAAGACATGAAATACAGGGTGAATGGAGCTTAAACTAGAAGGAAACTCCAACTCATATGCAACATTACCAACCATTTTTAAAACCAAGTATGAACCAATATACCGGGGACTGAGCTTCTCCTTTTTACCAAATTGCATTGCTCTCTTCATAGGGGACTCCTTCAGGAACACCCTATCTACAACCTCAAACTCTAAGTCCCTTCACCTCATGTCTGCACAGGAGTTTTGACATTTTTGGGAATCCTTAAGCCTATCCCAAATCACCTTCACCTTATCCATATCTTGGTCAACTAAGTCCAAGCCAAACATATCTGCCTCGCCAAGCTCGAACCATCCAATAGAAGACCTACACTTCCTACCATACAATGTTTCAAATGGAGCCATTCCAGTGCTAGAGTGGTAGCTATTATTGTATGTAAACTTTACCAAAGGAAAATTCTCAACCCAACTACCAAAATAGTCAATCATGCAAGAAAGAAGCATATCTTCCAATGTCTAAATAGTCTTTTCTGCTTGCCCATCTAATTGTGGGTGAAAAGAAGTACTAAGACTCACCTTAGTCCCCAAACCTTTCTGAAATGACCACCAAATAAAAGATGAAAATTGCATACCATGATCAGAGATAATAGAAATAGGTACCCCATGCAACTTCACAATCTCTTGGAGGTACAGCCTTGCATAATCCTTAGCCAAGAAGTAAATCCTCACTGGCAAAAAGTAAGTTGAGTTTGTCATCCTATCCATGATGACACAAACCAAATTAGATTAATTTCGAGATCGAGGAAGACAGGTAAAAAAATCCATAGTGATCACTTCCCACTTCTATTTGGTAGCTCAATTTCTTGATATAATCCTCCCGTCCTCACGTGCTCAACTTTCACTTATTGTCACACCATGTATTTGACCACAAAATTAGCCACATCTCTCTTTATATTGTTCCACCAATAGATCTCTGTGAGGTTATGATTTATTTTCAGCAAACCAGGATGAATAACATAGCATGACTCATGTGCCTCAACCAAAATCCTCTCTCACAATCTATCTACATCAGTAACACATAGCCTTCCTTGGTACTGCAAAGCACCATCGCCATAAATCTCGAAGGCTATCACCTACATCACCTTTGATCCTCATCAATACAGGATCTAACATCTGTTTCTCCTTAATTTTAGTACCAAGAGATGACCGAGCCACTTTCTACATAAAAACACCACCAGCCTCAATGTCCAAAAGGTAAACTCCAAGGTTAGCCAAGCAGTGAATATCCTTCACCAACTCTTGCTTCTCCTTATCAACGTAAGATAGACTCCCCATGAATAACCTGCTAAGAGCATCAGCAACAATGTTAGTTTTACCTGGGTGGTAAGAAAGACTCATGTCATAATCCTTGAGAAGCTCAAGCCATATTATTTGCTTGAGGTTAAGTTCCTTCTGAGTAAACATATACTGCAGGATTTTATGATCAGAAAAGATATCCGCATGCACTCCATACAAATAGTGACGCTATATTTTCAATACAAACACCACATCTAACAATTCTAAGTCATGAATTAGATAATTCCTCTTATGCACCTTCAACTGTATAGAGGAATAAGCTATCACCTTTCTATACTACATCAGAACACAACTAAGTCCCATACAGGATGCATCACAGTAGACCACAAACCCATTCGTACCTTTAGGAAAAGTTAGAACTAGAGCCAAAGTTAGTTTATCCTTCACCTTCTCGAAAATCCCCTCATAAGTATCAAACCACAAGAACTTTACCTTTTTCTAGGGCAACTTAGTTAACGGGACAGCTATAGTTGAAAAACTCTCCACAAACCTCCTGTAGCAACCAGCTAAGTCCAAAAAGCTCTGATTATCAATTGGAGTCGTGGGTCTAAGCCACTTCTTCACCACTACAACATTCTACAGATCCACCATGATCCCTTCACTAGAAATTATATGACCTAAAAAAGTGATAACATTCAACCAAAACTCATATTTCAAAAATTTGGCATATAATTGTTGTACTTTTAAGTTCCGCAACACAATGCAGAGGTGATCAGCATAATCCACCTCACTCTTAGAGTACACCAAAATGTCATCTATTAAAACAATGACAAACAGATCCAGAAGCTGATGGAAGACCCTATTCATCAAATCCATGAATGTCGCAGGGGCATTGGTCAACCCAAAAGACATAACCAAAAAACTCAAAATTCCCATACCAAGTATGGAAAGAAATCTTAAGGATATCCACCTCCCTAGTCTTCAATTGGTGATATCCAGATTGAATATAAATTTTGGAGAAAAACTTAGCACCCTACAACTGATCAAACAAATTATTTATCCTTGGAAGGGGATACTTATTCTTTACCGTTACCTTGTTCAACTGTCGCTAATAAATATACATCTAAAGGGAACCATCCTTCTTACGCGTGAATAACACTGGTTCACCGGATGGGGACACACTAGAATGGATGAAACCCTTATCTAAAAGATCCTTAAGTTGCTCCTTAAATCCACTAGAGCCATTCTATATTGGGGAATAGAAATTGGATAAGTTTCTAGAACAAGATCAATCCTAAAATCAATGTCCCTATTAGGAGGAACACTAGGAGAATCATCAGGGAAGACCTCGGGAAATTCATTCACCACCGGGACAGAATACAAGAAAGAATCCTCTAAGTTAGAATATTAAACCCAGACTAGAGGATAAAGACACCCCTTGGAGATTAATATTTGAGCTCTAAGATATGATATAAAATTCCACTTAGGAGCTAGGTAACCACCCTCCCACTTAATAACCAGCTCATTAGGGAATTTAAAGACAACCTTACGAGCTCGATAATCTAGAGAAGCCTAGTATGAGTGTAACCAGTCCATCCCTCATATGACATCGAAATACACCATATCTAATTCAAATAGGTACACCATAGTGTCTTTGATACCAAAAGATACCACACACCCAATATAGACTCTTATAGTAATCACAAAGTCACTTACTGGGGTAGAAATAGAAAAAGGGTCTGAAACATACTTCTATACAAAACCAAAATACACAGCTATAAATAAGGTCACATGAGAGAGAGAGGACCCCCAGAGCAAGTAAATAGTACACATCATAGGAACAAAGTTTCAATATATCAGTCACAACATCAAGAGATGCCTCAAACTCCTGTTGGGTAGTAAAAGCATAAAGACGGTTTTGACCAGTGCCAGAACTAGATGGTCTGCCCTTTGGCTCTGGAGATGATAATGAGGCAACTGGGGCTGGCCACAGATGAAGCACTTATCCCTTTCTTTTTCACAATAACCCCAATGCATCAACTACAGAACCTGCAGGAAGGATATGATGAAGCTGACTGGGCCCCACTAGCCTGAGATTAGGCACTCTGTGCCCTAAAATTGTTATCACCATGGAAACTCCTATCACCCAAAGGCTTCAGGTAGGGAGCACTAGCCATTGAGTAAGACCCAAAATTGCACCACTTCTTCTTGGGCCACTTTTACCCATCCCTGCCATATTGTTGTTGAGCACCACCCTTTTTTGAGAGTCTAAACTTTTTGGTACCACTCTCCTATCTCAGTTTGCTTCTTCTTTTTTTTTCTCTATCTAATGCATGTACAAAACTAACCTAGAGATATCCATATCCTTGATCAACATGACAGCCTTACTCTTCAGAATCAAGTCTCGAGACAACCTAGAAGTGAACTTCCTCATTCTATCCCTCATGCTAGAAACCATCTTCGAAGCATACCAAGATAACTGGTGAAACTTTAAGGCATAATCCTTGACAGATATTTTACCTAGATTCAGATTCACAAACTCTTCTGCCTTTACTTTCCTCAACTCTTTAGGAAAATATGGGTCCAGGAAGGCATCAGAGAAATCTTCCTATAAAGTTGACTCATCATCGTCACCCCTTGATTGATCCCATTCCTTGTACCATTAGTATGCCACATCTTTCAGCTGGTTGGCAGAAAACTCCATGCCTTAAACATTCGTGGCATGTATAACATGAAAGGTCTTTTTTGTTTCATCTAGGATACCTTGTGGATCCTTCTTCACCTTAAAACTAGTAAAGGTTGGAGGGTTCAATCTCATGAACTGGACAACCCTTGTGGCCTTATAAGATAGAGTAATAAATACACCACGCTCAACTTGAAAAGCCACAAATTGTGCCAACATATGAATAGACTAACCAAAATTAATATTTGTCACATCAGCCTAGGAGCTAGAGAAGGAGTGGAGGGAAACGATGGTACTTTAGAAGGGTAATTTATGAACTGGACCCTAGACTGTGTATGGACCGCATAAGTTTGATGATCTGAAAAATGAACAACCAGGAATTAGAAGAGAATTCATGACCTTAGACTCTATAGCTAGAAAATAGAACATAAGAAAGGGAAATATTTCTAAATTCCTTATAGCCTCTCTTTTATAAGTATGGGGCACTACATACCCCTAAAAGAGACTCTACTCAACACGTCTTTGTGAACCCCTAATTGAATATGAACCTAGAGATCTAATACCAATTTGACACGACCCGAACTAGGGCCTGGTCATGTCAGGTATCTCAAGTCCGACCCAAATTAAAGACCGCCCCTAATACCCAACTATAACTGCCCTATACCCTATGTTGGATGAATTTTGAACATATAACAAGATAGAATAATTATATGAAAAGGCATTTAATAAATTTCATAACCATACTTATCCAAATATCCAACCAAGTATCAAACCAGTATCAGCTGCAATACAAATACCAATACCAATACCAAGGCTAACACCAATACCCACACCACCCATACCTATAGTAGTAATACAAAGTCTCTAAGAGAAATCTAAGAACATTCGATCGGTATATGCCCCCGACCATAGCTGAAACCAAAGTCCAAGAAATAAACAAAAAGATGAAAAAAAAAACATATAATAAAATAGAGTCTTCCAGAGTATGGAAGCTCACCACTTCAGTCCAACATAAATTTTTCCTAAATCCAGTGTCACTAAGTAGGAGGAGTAGTATGCTTGGTTCCTGCATTATGTGGGGATACAGCACTCAAAGATGGGCTAGCAGGTAAAAGCTAGCATGTACTTAGGAGTAAGGCTAAAATAATGCCATTATTCAAAAACAAAGTAAATGACCATATACAATCATATACATACATATATATATATCATGTTGGGGAAGGGAATTGGGTTTGTCAGGTATTTAAAATCTTTAACCTGAGATTGTGTAGCTTTGTCGTCCTAAATCCATCCATGGGCTATATGGGTTCAGCTCCCCCTACTGAAAGGGTACCCAACGTGTGTTAGCTGCATGAACTGGAGAAAAAAAGAAACCTGAGATGACTAGTAAATTTCCCAAAATCTAAGTGTGACATGATGCATACGGTCACCAAGACCAACCTCACATCGACAAACGTGAGTTTCTAGTTTTGGTCCTCCTGGACTGCCACCTTTTACGGCTTTTCTAACGCATCCTTTTCTAAGCTCATATTAAAACCATTCATACATAGCCAACTATTTACCAAGGACTCTTATTTATGAGGCATTAACTATTGGTATCGTCATACCAAAACTAGAGCTTCCAAGTCTACCTATTTATGCCATACCAAAGCCATTAAACTAATTTGACTCCAAAGTTTCCAATTAAACCATTACCATGGCCATCAAGGCCTTCCTAATTAATTTAAAGCCATTTAAACCAATTTAGGTTCCATTACCATATTATACAATGCAAAGTTTTCAATAATAGTCAAACTATGTGATAAAAGCATTCTTATTGGCATTTAAACAAGCATGTGAAAGGCATATAGTTTCCAAACCCAAAACCAAGTACCAATTGACCATTCCCATGTAACCCAATGTTCAAATTACAATTATAACGTAAAAACCTTAAGTAAAACAGAGGAAAATACTATTTAACTAACAACAACCAAAACCTCTAACATATCCTTCAAAACCCAAAACAATACCACAATAATGCCATGAAAATAATTCATTATAATGTGGTTTTAGTTGAACTAAAAAAGAAGGAGGAGTAACATGACGTAGACAATAAGAAAGACAGAGCGAAACCACCCCTTTAGAGCCTTAATTGATTGCTTTGAAGAAACCCAAGCCTCTTCTTGAACCCAAAGTTTGAGAGAGATTTTAAGAGTATTTAAGAGTGTTTGATTATGAATAATAGTTTATGGAAGCCTCCAAATAAGTTTTATGTCATGGGTTCAAAAGGTTAGGGGGAAATGTCCAGAATACCCCCAATGTAAACTATAAAAATTCCCGTAGGTGGGTATAGTTTGAACCCCTCACTCTTACCCACATCATATGAGTGGTAGTTTCCGCTCGTACCATGATCAGAAAATTGGACATCACATTCTGTCCAACATATGACTCCTCAGCCTAATTCGTATCCTAATCGTACGACTAGAACCGTTTAAGTTGTACCTAAGCAGAAACATCTATGTTAGACACTGGACAATATACGGTTGGACCCTAACTCTCGCATTATTTACATATCATACAAGTGGTACCTTCTACTCGTACCTTGATTATAAAGTTGGACATCATATTTTATCCAACATACAACTCCTCAACCTAATTTGTACCCTAACCATATGACTAGTACCCTTTAAGTCGTACCCTAAGCAGAAATATCTAGGTTAGACACTGTACAATCTACAATTGGAGCCTACCTCTCACACCATGTACATATGAATCGTATGGAGTCTTATCGTACCAAGAACAAAACTAGGCCAACAACTCACAGACCAACTTACAACTAGGGTCCCTAGACCCATACCCATACCATACGACTAGTATGGCAAGTCGTATGATCAGCAAAAGGCTCAAACTCATGAAATTTTGCAAGGACCAGAACCCAGGGTGTTTTACTCTTGTACTCACTTGGTCTTAGGGTTGCATTCTATACTAGTTATTTATTTATATTTACTTTTTCTATTTTCTTTCACCTTTGTTAATAAATCATTACTAGTTGTTCTAAATTATGGGATTGGCTTACCTACTGGATGGTTATAGTAGGTGCCATCATGACCTAAGAAATTAGATCGTAACAGTTTCATGCTTATATTTAGACAAATAATATCCATTTATATATATGGGCAAATAGTATATAGATTTGGAAGTAGTATTTAGCATCGAGGGAATGTGCATTTTAGATAAAAAACCAAATTCCCAAATTATGTATGTGCATTTCAGATAAAAACCCAAATTCCCAAATTATGTATCACTGTAGGTTAGGGAATGGGTCCTCACCAATGAGACTATCTCCCTTCACCAAAAATGGGCTCATGATTTAACTCATGTCAAATCATAGTTCTCTGCCCTTAGTAAGATTGAACAACCTGCCAACAAGGGTTATAAGTTAGGTGTTTGCTAAAATTGTATGTTGGTTAAGAAAATCTCCCACTAAAATGTGATTTTTGAAACTAAGTATACATGTTTCTCTAAGGAAATTTGACTAAGATTTATCATGATTTAGTTGCATGTTTCACAATTTCAACTTTATTCATGAAATAGAGTGACATTGTATACTTATCATGCCTGATTTATTACGTACATGGCTCATAAATTTCCATTATTTACATGACTTATGTATGGCTGTTTCACGTGTTTTAGTTTTCTAGTTTAACTTTATGACATCATGAGTCAATGTGCATCACTTTTACACATGCTTATTATAAATTGATATTTTCCCATGACACATGTTTTAAGCATGATTTTATACCATACTCATGTATTGCATACCCCACATACTCAGTACACTCAATAGTACTAATTTCATACTTTTTCTGCTATATTGTTTTATAATATATGTACCGGCACCCAATCTCAATACTCAATTGATATATTTTTGCTACCTTGTTTAGCCACTGATATTTAATGAGTCCTTATATTTCAAGGATAGAAGTTTATTTCAACTTTAGTCGTGTTAGATTTTGGTTTAGTTTAGTACTTAGAATTAGTTGGGTTTTGTCCCAATAACTTATCATTTTGTTAAAGGCTTTCAAATAAAATCAGACTATTCAGATTTCATGTTCGGGTTCTTCACATATTTCACTTACTTTTAGAGTTTTCAATTGATTTTCAAATACCTTTTATATGCATTGAACTAGCTTCTGTTCTGTTGATTATTATAAGGTCTTAGTACTATGCTACATGCCATGGTTATCTTCAGACACCTTATGGTCCTAAGCACTGTGTTATGTCTAGGGTGTAGACTCAGATTGTTATAAAGAATAACCCTACTCATGAATTGAGCAGTGATGGTGTTTGTGTTAAATTTATGGTATCACTATTTGTATGAAGGTCCTTTGTGAGATTTTCATTGATCATCATAGCCTTCAGTACTTTTTCAATCCAGGGGACCTTAATATGAGACAACATAACTGGTTGGAGTTTCTTAAGGATTATAATCTCATGATTTTTTACCATTAGAGCAAGGAGAATATGGTAGCGAATGCCTTGATTTGGAAAGTAGCAAGCATGGGTAATTTAGATTTTCTTGCAGCTAAGAAGTGACCTTTTTCTTTTGACATCCAATCCTTGGTTAACTAACTTACTCGACTTGATATTTTAGTATCCGGGTGTGTTTTGGCTTGTGTTGAGGATAGACCCTTGTTGTTGGAGTAGATTCGAGCTTAGTTCTTTGATGATATAAAGTTGAGGATGATTCAACATAAGGTTTTTAGGTGGCAATTCAAAGGTGATATTTCTTAATCCTCAGGGTGTTTTGGGTATTAAGGTTTGAGTTTTTGTTTAAAAAAATTTGTGATTTGATCAGAATAGTATTGGAGAAGGCTCATAGTTCAAGATATTCCATCTATCTAGGAGTAGCAAGATATAATATAACCTAAAGCAGCACTATTAATGGTGTGGAATGATTAATGATATTATGGATTTTTTTGCTAAGCTCCTCAATAATCAGCAGGAAAAGTATGACCACTAAAGGTTGGGTGGTTTGATATAGCGATGCCTACGTTGGAGTACAATAGGAGTGGATTAGTATGGATTTCATGGTTGATTTTCCTGAGACTTTGTAGAAACTTAGTTCCACATCGTTTATTGTGGATATGTTGACAATATTGGTGCACTTTTAATGAACTACAACGTAGATAAATTATCCAAGATATATATCCAAGAGATAGATCAATTTTATAATATGTGTCTTTCTATCATCTCTAATAGAGGTGCTAATTTTACCTTAAATTTTTGGAGTTATATTTAGTAGGAGTTAGGCACTCAATTAGATATGAGCACAGTATTTCACCTCAAATGGATGGCTAGACAGAGCAGACTATTCAGGTGTCAGAGGATATGCTTCGAGCTTATATTTTAGATTTTGGTGATCCTTGGGACCAATTTTTTCCTTTAGAAAATCTTGCCTACAATAATAGTTATCATTCTGGTATTAAATAGAGTCATTTGATTCTTTTTATAGGAGGTATAGATCTTCTATGGATGGTTTGATTCATTTGACGATAGAGCCTTAGGGTACAAATTTGTTGAGGGACTCGATAAACAAGGTGAGATTGATCTAGGATAGACTTGTGGCATCCCAAAGTAGATAGAAGATCTAGGTCGACCAATAAGTTTGTGATGTTATGTTTATGTAGGGTGAGAGGGTTTTGTTAAATGTGTCACCCATGAAGGGTGCAATGAGATTTAAGAACAAAGGAAAGCTTAGTCTGATGTTTATTATTATTTTAGAGGTTCTTGATAGAGTTCGGAAGGTGGCCTATAGGTCGGCCTTACTTTCGATCCTATCATCAATCCAGTGTTCCATGTTTCGATGTTGAAGTGGTTCGTCCTAATGATTTCATATGATTCGGTGATCTTGGAACAGGATTGACTTTTGAGGTGAAGCTAAAAGCTATTTTGGACTAGCAGACTAGACTGTTGAGGTCCAAGAACGGAAATTCAGTGAAGGTCCCATGAAGGCATATTCCCATTAAGGAGGCTACGTGAAAGATTGAGTCTGACGTACGGAGTAGATATCTTCATCTTTTTGCCATTTTAGGTACTTTTCTTGCATTTACATTCAAATACTAACGTGTGTTTTAGTGGAGGATGATGTAACAACTCTCGTAGTGATTTTTGGAATTTTCTATGCTTCGACATTTCCCCTTCCCGTAGTTGTTTTGTAGTAATTGTGAGTTGTAGAAATGGGTGGAACAATTCTCAAAGTGTTAGTTTAGGTTTTATCTGAGTTTTTTATTTTAGAATGTTTGAAGTTGATTTTGTTGACTTTGGTCAACATTTCATGATTCGAGCATCGTATGAAAATTCCATTAGTTCCATTATCTCGAGAATGTCAAGTGTTGGTTACTAGCGTGGTTGGTTTTATTTCGTAGGCTTTTGGGTGATTTTGAACATTTAGTTAAGAAGTTAGTTTTAAGTTACCTAAGGTTGGTTCGGGGCAAAACTCATTGAAAACAACCTCTGTTGATGATTTTGATGGTTTCGTTGAGCTAGAAACGTCTAATTAACGTAATAGAATTATTGGTTTATTTTAGTGGGATCACAATCAAATCCTGAATGTTCAAGGTTCAATTGAGGCATTTTTGGTTCCTACATAACTGTTGGTGCAACTAATCTCCCTTTTTTGCTTTCATGACTCTTTTACTGTATTCACAGAGAAGAAACTTATTTGTTCTTTACGATCACAATGGTGGGGATGCAAATGCGAAGGATTGAATTAGGGCTCGAGTTGAAGATAAAATTTTGCAATTGCGATTGATTTTCCACGACCATTGCGGGTCTGGGCCTATCTCCTTAGTGAACGTGAAAGCGTGGTCGCAAATGCAATAGAGTTACTATTCATTGTAATAGTATAAATAGCCTATTTTCTTCCTTAAACCCATTTTCAGCATTATCAAAGGTTAGGAGCTCAAATTTGATTGTTTTCAAAGGCATTTTTCAATATTTCTCAATTGGGTGAGCTTCTACACTAGTATTTAATCATTACCCATTAATTATTTTGTGATTTTACTTTTAAATCATGGTTTTTGAACTTGAAATTATGGGGTTTCCCCAATAAAGTTAAAAAAAGTATTTCAATGATTTTTGACTCAATTTCAACTCCGTTTTTTATGAAATCTTAGGTTTGAACTCCTTATGACGTGGTTAAAGTGATTTTCTAATTAAAAAATCCACTATTAACTTTTTTTTCATCGTGATAATTTTTATACTGGGTTTTTGGACTCATAATAAAAGTATACCAATATAAATATCTTTAGACTTTATTTACATATACAAGCTATTTTTGATAGATTAGGAGTGTTTTGAGGATGCTCAGAAGGGGGGCAGTGGAAGGCTACTTATTGAGTATTTTTGGGCTTACGGTTCGACTTTGAGGTAGGTTATGACTTAATTTCTTTCAGACTTAGCTTAAGTGGGAACTTATCATGTAAAACATGCTATGGGTGGGTAATTTACTAGGTTTTACATTATTGGGTTGAATTATATTATTGTGATGTCCGTGTGGGAACTTCTATTAACTCTGTTAGTGAGTTAAGTTGATTCTATTTATTATGATGCATGTGTGGGAGCGTGCATTGACTTTGGTAGTAGTTTTAGTTTGTTTTAATTATTGTAATGCTTGTGTAGGGGCTTGTACTGTGATTTACTGAGATTTGGGATGATTGATTTATATGTGATATTGTTGGATTGATTTTATGCATTGTTTATTATATCATAGACATGCATGATCATTCATTTCACGATTCATGAAAACTCGTACCATTGAGAAACCTTACATTTGAAAGAAATGATAATGATTCTAGTCTTGATTCAAGTCTAGATCACTAATATATAGTGATGGTGTTATTTTAGTTCTTGTTCAAGTCTAAACCATGATTATATATACTTGATAATCCTAATTCATGACTAGGAATATTATATGGGTATCACAAGTCCTCCATGGTTCCTACCCTAGAGCTTATGCTTGAAAGAGGTATACCAGTAGGTATGGCCATTGCATAGCATATCACTACATTGCATTGCATCATTTATTTTCTCTTTTGATTTAATATTACGATTGAGATATTTATACTGATTAGTGTGCAGCTTTGATCCGCTAGGACTTTCTACGTTCATGACATTTATTTCTTTAATAATATTATTTGGTTGATATAGTTATCTAATTAAGATCGGTCAACCTATGATGCCTACCGAGTGCAAATCTTTACTTTTCTGATTTTGCACCAGTATAACTATCATCATAGGTACAAACCAAGGCCAATTAAGTGTGGGATGACAAATAAGTTTTAAAATTAAAATTGGTGACAACTTTGACCAACTCAAGTCAAATTCTTTTTAATTAGTGATTAAAGTAAATTGAGGTGTAAAATGTAATTTTTTTAACTCTTTAAACTTTTCAAAAGTCCTCCAACTCCAAATTTTAAATTTTAAAATTTCCCCGCTTTTCTTATCTTTCAATCTTTCTTCTTTGTTTTCTTTCTCTATCCAAATTTTTTTCTCCTCATCTTCTTCTTATTTTTTCTCTCTCTAGATTTTCCTCTTCTTCCATCTCCTCTTCTTCTTTTTCTTTTTCTTTTCATTTCGTTCTTCTTCCTTTTTTTAATCTTAATGGACTATTTTAAAAAAAAATTGAGAAGTTTGAAAAGAAAATTTTTCATTTCTTTTAAAAATGAATGAAGAAATAATTCAGCAACTACGAGAGTTGCTTCAACAACTACCATAGTTGCTACAACAGTTACGGTAACTTCTGCAACAACTACTATTAGTTGTTATGTTACAGCAATTATCAAAGTTGTTGAAACTTCGATTGTTGCTGCAGCAACTTCGATAGTTGCTACAGCAACTTCAATACTTACTTAATTTCTAAAAAAAGATGTTGTTAGAGGAGGAGCCTACGAAAAAGTGATATTTATGGTAAAAAGGGAGGTGGTGGTACTGGTGGTGACGCCGAATGAGAAGATGACATTTGTTGCGGTATTGATAACGATGATTGTGGAGGGAATGAAAGAAGAAAAATAGGCGATAGTTATGTAGAGGGAGGAAATAATAGTGAATCTAGAAGAGTTGGCAATGGTAGTGTTAGTGATAGTGGAAGGAGAGAAGGTGGCTGCGGCGGCGACAGCAAAAAGGGTGTGGAGGAGTGGTGGTGATGGTGTAGGAATTCGTGTAAATATGGTGTAGGAATTTTTGAGTAAATAATAAAATTTGAGGGTTTTAAAATTAGTATCGTTAATACTAATCTTAAAATTGTCACCTCTACTTAATATTTAAGACTTGTGTCACTCTTTTTTAGTTTTGAAACTTTTTTGTCACCTTTAACTAATTTGCCCGCCACACTTGCTGCCCGCATTTTGCAGATTGAGTTGCACCAATTCCAGCTACACCAACACTATATTAGACAACCCAAGTATTTGAATTAGCTCTTGGAACTTGCACAAACCCCTTAAAACGCAAATCACTCCAAAAATGCATTTATAGTAGCCGTTTGATCATTAAAATTATTTCCTTTTTAAAAAAAAAATTATTTTACTTTCGTGAAAAAAAAGTAAAAATAATATGCATTTGGCCATGAAAATTTCAAATACAATTCCAAAATTGTATTTAGAAAATTAGATTTCACTTTGTTCACTCATACTTCTTTCACAAAATTTCAAAAATAACTTTAATTTATATTTATGATCAAACACAACTTCGACTTCAACTTCGAAAAATTAAGATTTTCATGACCAAATGGAGCCATAATTTACTGGAGTACTTAAAACATCGGTAAGGTTTTGTGTTCACCAAATACTGATTGTGGTCAACTATAATTTCATAATCCAACTAGTATTCATCTTAATGGTCTGAAACACTCCTGAACCTCTAGGTACCCATACAAAATATTCAACCAAGTTAAAATTTATCCTCCAAAACTGATGGAATCATCAAATCTTGATTCGAAGATCGCTTGCCCATTATGTTGAGTTTGTCAAATTTCCACTACTCCATTCCTAATTTTTAAATTTTGTTCTCCAAAACGCATCTGCATACATTGGAAATATGTCACCATCTTCGGAAGTCCTGAACCACAAAATACATTGTCTTTTGGGGGAAAGGGGTTCAAAAACTCAAATCACTGTACAGGTAACATAAACATTGAGGATAATTTAAATAAAAATAAAAAGTATGTTGGTAAATCTAGATCTCTTTGTGAAATTCATTGTGTCAACAGTTTGACTGAATTGATAGCTCCCTATTCCGTGGTGATGTTTTGCTAGAATTAAGAACTAATACGAAATGATATGCTAATACCAAGAATGTAGGTGACCCAAATATATAAATTGGGTGTTTGTTTACATAATTTTCAATAGAAGAAGATAAAATTGAACAATTTCTTGTATAAAATTATTTACCTTTGACATATTATTTTATTCAAAATGTTATCGTCAAAATTGAGTAAAATGATTACTTAAAAACTCATCTACTAGACGCGAAAGCAATCTTTTAAATCAAAGCATTTTATCAATTAGCGTTCAAGCATCAAAAATTCTTCAAAAGGTATGTGTCCTGCCTGTTATTGATCATGACCCAATCAATTTCAGTCTAATCTATTTACTTAAGTAACTTTTGAATTAATTCTACCCCAATTCATTTATTAACTCAATTTCTTTTGACCAACTCAAATTCAACCCAGTCCTCATTTGATACCCTAATTAAGATATAATTCAATCTATAAAATGATTTAAATGATATAAAGTTTGACAACTGACATAAACTTACATTTGCTGACCTCTTTGACATGTAAAAGACGTGTCATCTTAAAGTGTGTTGCGTATAATGTTTTCCTTCTTTGACAAGTGTGCCATGCAGATTCAAGTCAGAATAATAAATTCTTGTAAAAATGCAGAATAATATTGTTTACAATATATTTTTTATAGTTAGACTCTTTCCCAAACTTACACAAAGAAAGTCATAATGTGCAAACTGCCCTTTTTACAGTGTCACATGGTTTCGCCTCTAGCTCGGTGGCCTAACAATTCGGCTATTCTCTAGCATCATCGATGCTAAACAAAAACCAAGTTGTTTAGTAGGTGTTGGACATACAATTTTATCTCATGATTATTTAAAATTATGAGATGAAATTTTAAATTTACAAAAATTCATAATTTGAGATTTCAAACCATGATTTCAACTTTTGTAAATAACAAAACTTGACATAGAAATTTATATTTTATAAAAGAAATATTCTATCAATTTTAAATTTTGCAAATGAAAAAAAGAAATGATCAACACAAATAAATTGTTCTGATCATGTGAAGCATGTTTAAAAAAAAATAACTAGTTCCTATTATTATAGACATATAGATCTTTATAAATTATTTGAAGTTTGTAATCACAAAAAATTATTTATAAAAGGAACATGAAGATATACAACGTCTTACGATATTTCGAGACCTGTTAAGGAACCATAATTTGCTCATTTGATAACTTTATATAAGAACTGGATAACATTTAATAGTTTCACAATTTGTGAAGTTTTCGTGTTTATGAGAAAACACACAACTTAAAAAGTCCAAATTACATGTCCAAACAAAATTTCGTATCAAATAATTTCATATTGCATGTCCAAATCGGGCCCTTAAAGTTACTGTATGTGAAAAGATTAATGATTTCGTTATGCACGTTCAGGAAAGGCAAACAAACAAGTGAAACAACTTTCCGCTTGTAACAATGTTCTCTAAAAATATTATCATGTACAAGCACATTTTATGGCCAAAATGACAACCGAATGCCCACAGAGATCCGCTAATTTAAATTGGCATCTCTGCTGATAGACACGCATTATGACTTTTATTTGTGAACCACTAAGCCTGTAAGATCATATTAGCCATTCCAAACATGATTCAACCCGTGAAGACTCTTTATAAAACCTTGTAAAGAGCCTCCCATTCCTGCACCAATTGCTTCAGCCAAACGTTGTGCCTGCAAAAATTGCAGGTTTATTCCCAGAACCAACATTCTGAAATGCAAGATGGAATCCTAGTCCAACACATTTCAGGTGGTCTACTTGAATATGTCCTCTAGGGTCCATACTAGTAAAAACAAAATCATCACATTTGCAGCAAAATACCTCTTGAGCAGTCTTCTTCAGATCAAATGCATCTTTTGTTCGTGCATCCAAGAATGCCCATGTATCACAAAAATCTGTCAATAGAAACAATAAATCCCACAATATAAGACAGACTATTCTGAACACACATTATTGGTGACAGTGAAAGTGTGTTCCAATAGAGGCTGCTTACAAGGGAGCTTTTGTATTGTATATTAGTTGCCCAACTAATTATTAGAGGATTGGAGGCATTTAGGCCTGAACTATGGCTCTAAACCAAAGAGAGTAAATGAAGCAGATTTCCTCATGTGGGCTATTACCTTCATGATGAAAAGTGGCACATGAGAGGTATAAGAAAGGAGACCAAAGGGAGGTCGAATTATAAGGCTGCAAGGCAGCTTGGAAATGACGACAGACAAAGATATCTTAACGAAGCTTAGATTCTTGGAAAGCACCAAGACATCCATTTCCTTTGGGGCATCTGTTATGAGGTGTGACCTCTCCATTCAAAGATCATCAGTACTTACATCCTTTCACCAAATGATTCCTCATTCAACAGAATACGGATAATGTCTTGCAGAGGACCCTTCAAAGCAATTTCTAATGTAAAATATACAACACCAAATTCATAGCTAGTGAGAGCAAAGCTGTCACAGCAATGTACCAACAGAGGAATTCGTATCAAATGCTCCTTCCGGGGCAAGTGCCAAATTTTGTTTTTGTTTTGATTGTCAAGAGTGTCCTTTTTTTCAATTGAAAGTGCTAAGAGAGTTGGAAAGGTGACATTTTGCCTCCATATATTACCTTTTCTAATTTTAGTATTATCGATAACCCATAGAATGTTTATAACATATACTGTAATATCTAATCTACTCTAGGTGAGGAATCGGAAAGCGTCCTTATTTATAACCTAAAATTGCTGAGGTAGGGTGGGACACGGTTCAGAACTTGGTAGATCAAGTGTCATTTTTTGCTTTGTTTTGATTGTCACAAGTGTCCTGTTTTTCACTTGAAAGTTTGGAACAGTGACATGTTGTGTCCATATATTTCCTTTTTTATTTTAATGATTGGATACGATAAAATTTTGTACATTACAGCTTATTATAGATGCCCATGCAATGTTTATAACATATAATATCTAACTACTCTATGTGAGGAAGCGGAAAGCATCCTTTATTATAACCTAGATTCGCCGAGGTCAGGTGGGGCACAGTTCGGAACTTGGTAGATAATGGCCCCCACCCCACCCACCCACACACACCTCTCCACTTAATTATAAAGCTTTTGTTTGCAGCAGGGCTGAAATCTGTGACATACACCAAACCCACACATCACGCGTGGCGCTCTACCACTAAGCTAAAACGGGGGCAGGAGAATGTCATGTTTTTAAATTAGGGAACATGTTATGTTCTTCAATTACACAATAGGAGAGTTGGGGAAGTGACATGTTTCATCCATAATTTACACTTTCTAATTATTAGATAGATGGAATTGACTTGTTGGGTTCATAATTTACAATTAATTTTTTAGAATTGGGTTAATAAAATATTGTATGCTATAGTGAATAAGTGGATGACTTATTCAACATTTTTAACACATAATATCTTACATGCTTTATGCCAGCAATGTCATGGGATGACCCAAAAAGTTGGCCATTCATTTAGGATCAAGTGCGTACATTTCATATATTCCGGCAGGTACAACACTGCTACTGCAAAACATGTCCTCTATTGGCAACCTCAGTTTGATGAACTAAGGAGCAAGCAAGAGTGAATCTTTTGCGGAACTATTATCCTGAGAAATACTTCTGCTCTCATGCCTCCTACATCAAAAATGCTTTCTTCTGTAATTTATAAAAACTGATTTGGCGAAACAAGGAATATGAATAGTTTCTAATAACCCAAGAGGCTTCCTTCCAATTCTATGACTTACATGCCAATAACACAGTAGGAAGCGGGAAGAACTGTTGACAGTGGGGCATGTTAGGATTGTAAAAGAGCTGTGTTTTTAATTGAATGTAAAATTTTAATAAGACACACCATGTATTAGAAGGACCTCAAGAGAAGAACGAGCATGGGACAAATACACAACAGTCAAAAATAACACACCTGGAGAGCTATCTGTCAACATGTATAATTCTGCTGTGGAGTATATTCCACCTAGAACAGTTCGCTTCACATACCAATCAATTTCGTTGGCATCATCATCAACAGCATGCCATATCTCATCAACCAGCATTGCACGCTGCTTGAAGCTTGTTGGGACATTCAAGGGTTGAGCCTACAATCAGTACTTGTTATCTGAAATACTTCTACTCACCGTACACAGACCAACACAAGAAAGGGACCTGAAAAAATGTTAACTTCAAGGAGATAAGTACCTGTATACTGAGAGCTTGGGCCCATTTTGATATGTAAGGGGTCTGCATTTCCAAGCGAATTCTGACAAGCTTTGCCACTCGCTCACTAGGTATCAAGTTTTTCAGATCCTTCCTTGATTCAATGATATCGATGAGTCCTTCCAAACACTCATCCATAAAATACTGCAAAAGTTTGATGTAAAAAAATTGATTGAGGATTAACTTATTGATTCACGGAAAAGGAGAAAATACAAGCATTAACTAGATCAAATAAACTACTTAGATGCTTTTTTGGGATGACGTGAGAACTATTGTTAAATGTTAACACAGGTAAAAGTCCAGCATAAGACCGAAAGCAGTGTTGTAAATGATTCAAGAAAAGACAAAGCTTGACAGCTGAATGACCATTAAGCACCTTGTCGATGGTAATATGCATTAAAAACAATGTCGGAGACAGAAACATTTAAGCTTCTTAGGCCTTCTCGCCAACACTACACAAATCAGCAATATCTTAGGATTTAGCTCATTGTTTGGTTGATCATCATAGAGAGCACATAATGGCTATATAAACTATATACTTATAAGCTAAAAAGAATATATCATTAATAATCCTTTTACTGTACCAAAAAATCATTAATAATCCTCTTATAAAGAAACATGACTGTTACTTTTTTTGACTTTGCATAATTTACCTCAATGGAGTTTCTTTAAGTTACATTTATACCAGATAAAATAAGTGCAGATAGAATAAGAGGAAAACCAATAGATGATTACTGAGAGGCAGACAATCTAATACCAACAATTTTAGCAAAGCCAAAGATGTTGGAGCTCTATAATGCCCACAAATTGCACTCACACTAAAGAATCAAGAACTATGAGTAAGATGTAGGTGAACCATCATTTACCTCCACTAGAGCAGCTTCTTTCCGAGGAAATGATCCAACAATGGAAGGCGACACTCCAACATCCCTTGCACTTGCAATCATGGCTGTTTCAGTCCATCCAAACCGAATCTGCAAACAAGTTACCCAGCACCAATTTCAGGCCTGATATATACAAAGGGATACAGGATATGTTTGTATGTCAGAATACGTTTTTTGAAAAGAATTTTCCTTGATGAAATCATTTCAGTGTTTGGTTGCCCTAAAACTGCGAAAAATTGTAATCTCCAATGAAAATACTTCCACTAAAAAGGAGAAAGGACTTCCTTCACTTATCGAGAAGTCGATTCCCTTTACAAGTACTCTTCTTTACTCCACCGCACTTGCTTCAATCAACACGTAGCCTCTGTTGTCAACCTTTAAAACTCAAAATACCACTAAAGCAATATTCTAATACTTACATACACTTTGTAGTCACCGGCCTTTAAACCCAATCAAACAGAGGAAAGCCATCAAGAAAAAGATTTCTTAGAGTAAAAACATCTTTTCTATAAAATACCTTACGAAAGCATCTTCCCTTTCTCCTTTCTCTAATAATAAGGTTAGCTCCATAACCGGTGAACACCCTAATACTCCTCTTGTTACTTTTAGGGAAAGTCACCAGCGTGGTAAGGGCCAGTTGGAGTTTAATATCTCCATACCAAACGCATATCATGTATAACTTTTTTGGGGTGTATGTATATAAGGAGAACCTTCTATCACAAGGCATGATATTCCTTTCATCAAGGAAAGCTCTATTAACGTCTTAAACGAGGTATTTTTTTCTTTTTTTAACCTTTTTGTCTTTTCCAATTAGATTACTGAATCTACAACAACATAATATCCAGTGTCGTGCCGCTAAGTCGGGTCTGAGGAAGGTAGAGTGCGCGCAGACCTCACCTCTACCTCAGAGGTAGAGAGGTTGTTTCTGATAGATCCTCAATTGGGTTACTGAATGTACTGGGCAGAAATTAATTCTACGCCAAATAGATTTGGCAGCAGAATCACAAGGCATAACGGTCCAAACCCCATTTCTTAGGGGATAAAATACACTAGCATGTTTAACAAATTCTAAGGTCAAGTAATCAATTTATGCAGCCAATTTCACCAAGCCAACAACATTATCCCCAAAAACAAATTAAATCAAAAACACACAAGACAACAACACATTAATCACATAAATATACACATATAATCCCAAAATTCATACCTGCACAGGAACAAAAAAAATGTGGGAAAAAAAAAGTAACATGTAACGAACCACATGAGGAAGAGAGGCACTGAGTACACGAGCCTCTTCGTCCTTGTAATGCGCTTTAGACAGCTTTGTTCTCGAGCTAAATTTTTCATCAGTTTCCGTATAGTGTGTCCTTTCTTCTTCCTTCCAAGATGATGATGCCGTACAGTCGGCCGGATTCGAGATAGGCGGAGGAATAGGGTTGTGATCAGGAATATTTCCGGTGGCAGATGAAGTCATAAATCGAGTGTGACGGTTTGCTGCTAGGATTCGAACATGTGATATGGCATTCTGGTGCCGGCGGTAAAACGCCGGAAGTAACCGCTTGGCTGCCGATCGATACATTGTCAAAGGACTACGATTTGCTCGCAGCTATTTTGGAGCTCAATGGAGACCGGAGAAAGTGCTTCTTTGGATTGACTTGTGGCTTAGCCACAAATTCTATCTTATAGCTTCTGCTTTTATTGTTAGCATTTTTAGTTAAAAGCTCTAACTTATGATTAAGGGTGGACATTTGGTGTGTTCGATTTGGTTATTTAATATCGATTTGATTTTTGGATTGATAAAAATGATAATTGTAACCAAATTAAAATAAATTTAATTTGATTCGATTTCTATAAATTCGATTCAATTATTTCGGATTTTTATTTTGAGTTTGAAGATTAAAATAGCGAACTTTCCTTTGTCATGACTAGTTTTGAAATGTTGTACATCTATATCATTTCCTCATAAAATACCAAGCAAACATGTCGATGCTACATGCATGTTGATGATACAGATACCTCAAGCAGCACAAGTATTGCTTATTTGATACGACCTGAACCAGAACTTTGTCGTAATGGGTAATCCCAAGCTCAACCTGGACCGATAACTGCCCCCATTACCCAACCCGACAACCAAACGCATACCTTGAGTCGGCTGAAGTCCGAACATATAACGAGATAGAGTATCCAACCATGTGGTGACTTTGGGATAAGTCTATATCCAAGACCAACCGAATAAAGTCCAACCACCTAATGACCAACCAAACCAATGCGGAAACCATAAACCACTACCATAATAATAAGCAAATATATGAAATTATATAACAAAACAGTCCACATATCATACCCAAGTCCACAGTTGTCCATACAAAGCTTCTAGACTAACCAAAGAGTACCTAGTCGGGACATGCCCCTGACCATAATATAAAACCACAGTGTATGCAAGACAAGAAATATGTAAAATAAACCATGACATGAAATAGATGTCTTCCGAACTATGAAAACTCACCAATTCAATTCAACCTCGACTGCACCAGAATTCGATCACCAAGCAAGAGGAATAGAATGATCGATTCCTGCATAGCGTAGGTATACAATCGCCAGTAGACAGATTAGCGGGTGAACGCTAGCATGCACTCAGGATAAGGATAGAATAATGTCATTTATAAAATCCAGTAAAAACATGCACAATGCATACAACCATACATATATATATACTAGATAATGAAAGGCCCATTTACGGGCCTAATATTACAATTTTAGATATACTTATAGCTATTTAATTAGTTTTCCAAAAAAATGATCATTAATATTTTTGAATGAACCACAATAGAAAATGAAAGTAGAAATCACAATATATAATAAAATATAACTCTTATTTTTACAAAATTTAATAATATCTTATAACTTATTTAAGGTTTCATAATTAACATTAAAATATCATATATTCTAATTCTTATTTTAACATCAGCTCAACAAATATTTTTTTTAGATTAAACAACTAATTCTAATGTTTTTCTGTTTTACTTTATTTAAAAATTATACAAGAGAATAGATTAAGATTATAAATATCTATTTATTAACATTTTATAAAGAATGATACAAAGCAATAAAGGATATTAATTCATACATACATTGATTTTTACTATATTTAGATTCGTTTTTTGGGTGTTTAATAAACAAAAATAAGAATCTACCAGATGAACATTTTAATGAATCATAGTGTTAAAGGTTGCCTTTATGTCATGTCTTATATACGTTAAAAATAAGAGACCAATCTAATAGAGTAAGTAAGAAATTACTTTTTAAGTGATTTGTCTACCTGATGAGGAAATTACTACCTCAAATAAAGAGAATCAAAGGAATTAATAAAAGTTATCATGATATATATTGTAGTAATTTAACATGAGATAGTTAATAGGTGCTGAGTAAATAATTATGTTTTTATAAATTATATGTAGTGCAAATCTTTGTAATGATATGTATCATTTGATGTTTTGAAATTATGGAGGAATTGCTTATTATGTTTGATAGATAAACACCTATTCAATAATTATGAGTATTTCTTTTATTATCTTACTATAATATAGTATAGTTACTTTATGCAATTAAATGTGTGGCTAAAATTAATTTCACATTTTTATCTTTTATGGAACATATTTGAGTATTAGCATATCCTCCTATAAACTACGTCTTCCTTTATTTCAATTTATAACATTTTGATTTGACATCGAATTTATGATATATGAAAAAAACTTCGCAATGTTTCAAATTATCTTTAAAATAAATAAACCTTAAATAGAAGAGTATACCTTTGTGGACTCTTTGACAAATAAATGAAATTTAACATGATTAAAATATTAATAATGTTATAGAATACTAACCAAATAAAAAATGTCAATTCCTTTTTAAAACTAATTAAAAAAAATATATTAATTGAACTAAGACATAGGATGTATAATTGATAATGAAAATATTATTATCATCACGTAATATATATTTCAATTTTTCAAGTTTGTTCGGATTGTAAACACATTCAAGTATATATAAATAGTTGTACCATAGTATTCTAGAATTGAATTTGTAAATCAAGTTAAATTTTTAATCATCTAAATAATATTATCTAAATTGATTCGAATCATTTCAAAAAATCAAGTTGATCTAATTTGTGCACAAACTTGATCTCAAATCATATAAATATTTTATACGTTTTTGTTTAGAATTAAATTTCATATTCTTTTATGAAAGTTTTCTAAGTATACGATAACATAGTTATATTTTTTTCTAAATATTTCTATTCTAATAAAATAAAAGTGAAAATTTAAAATCATAAAAAAGAATTGAAATTTAGATAATATCTCATCAAAATAGTTTAATTATTAATATACAAAATATATTTTTTGAAAAATTATGCTAGAAAAAATATGGGGCCCACATTAAATGTCACATCATTAGAACACACTTGGCATTTTGGGAAAGATGTCTATTTTGTCATTTTAAAATTTATGACCAACTTTTAAGACTATATAATAGAAACAAATATTCTATAATATTTATGAAATGACAATTTTACCCTTGGTTGTCCTCCAACTCACTCTTCTATATAGTAATATATATAACTATACCGGAAAAGGAAATCGGATTTAGCATGCCTTTTAAAACCTTTACCTAGGTTGTGTAGCTTTGTCATCCTAAACCACCCACGGGCTATATGGGTTCAGCTCTACCTATTGAAAGGGCCTCAATGCGTATAGCCGCATGACCATGGAAGAAAACCTGGGATGGCTAGTACATCCCCTAAGTAAAGTGTGACATCATGCATACGGTCACCAAGAACAACCTCACATCGGCAAATACGAGTTTTCAGTTTTGGTCCTCCCGGGACCTCCACCCTCCACGGCTTTGCTATACATCCCGATATTATTGCCCAACTAAAACAGTTTCCAAACAACCTACTAATACATTTACCATTTATTAACCAAGGCCATATAGTGGTGGTATCATCATACCGACCATACGTGTAAGTACTATCCATAGTAAACTATATATAGGTTTAAAGGAACTTTCAAGTGCCCTTTCATTTACCATATTAAACCACTTAGGGGACTTTCATATTCCCCACAAGTATAACCCTTTAGCCTTTTACCTTTTCAAACCATTTAAACTAATTCCATTAATGCATTCACTTGAGGCATCTCCATGTATCTCACAAGGTTTTCAAAATAGACCAACCATGACCACCAAAATCTTTACCCTTTAAACCATTTCAAGCCATTTTAGACCACCCCAAACATTTAAAGCATTTATATCATTTAAACTATGTAAAACCATCCAAATCGATTTAAGGTTCCATTACCAAACCAAACCATGAAAGAATTCCAATAAAAATTCAACAATAGAGTAAAAACATTCTTTGAGGCATTTTATCAAACATGTTGAGGGCCTACCTTTACTAAGACCAAAACCAATACATAAACCACCATAATTTGGGTTACTCAATACCCATTTGTTAAACCATAACCAACAAACACCCACATGTGCGAAACATTATCAAAAATATGTAGAAACATAGTTTAAACCAATACCAAACCATATGCATCAAGATCCTCAACATATGTTTTGAAAACCATAATTCATGATTCGTAAATCACTGTTTAAAACACAATACACATACCTTTAGTTGGAAATAACAATGAGGGAAGGAGTACATGCCTTTTACATAAAGATTCACGGACGGGATCTTGACCTTTGGACCCTTTGAAGAACATTTGAGAAACCCTAGCCTTCAATATTTCAAGAGTGAGTTTGAGAGAGTATTTGAGGTGTTTTAATCCTTTAACAAGTGTTATAGAAGGCTACCAAAGGTTATATAACTTAAGGACATAAGAGTTTAGGAGTAGGAAATGTCAAAACTAACCTTGACTTAAAATTAAAAATAAGTCAGTCCAAGGGTACGACTCCTTCTTACCATTCGTATCGTAGGGTACGAGTGGTACCCCAACTCTTACCCAAGACCATGCCAAGACCCTACCTACTAGTTTTTATACAACTCACACCTCTGTTCGTACCTTAAGGGTATGAGTGACACCCTAAATCATACCCACAACTCGTATCATGGGAAGATTCCTCAAGATAACACCTTAGGCGACATGCGACTAGGCCTTACACCCCTTCGTATCCCTCTATATGACTTGTACCAAGAGGATTCATACCTTGGGAAGTAGAAGGTACAAGTGAACCCTCAAGGAAGCCCCTAACTTGTATCCAAAGGGTACGAGTAGTATCCTTGAGTCGTACCAAACCTAGTGAGTCCAAAACCTTGGAAATTTTGCAAGTGTCCTTGGGATGTTTCATTCTCCCCCACTAGGCTTATTCATTCTTGAATGTCGGTTAAGGGTAAGGACAAGCACGAGATAACACCTTAACACACACCAAACTTTCCTCCAACCAAAATAGAGACAAGGACATAAACCAAGATGAGAAGATCATCACATATCCCAAGCACGATTTACACCCCAACACTTTCATTCTGACCTCTAACTAAGTTAGAAAACAAAGATGCAAGAGAAACCATTCCTCATCTTTAACCAAGTTAGGAAAAAAATATGTGTTGAAGAACACACACCTTACGCATGAGTTTTTGGAACAAAGAACCAACGTGGATCCTTGGACTCCATGTCCACTCCCGCATCCCAATGACTTTCTCAGACTTTTGGTTCTGCCATGGAACCTTTACCGAAGCCATACCTTTCGTTCTCAACTAGTAAACTTACCATTTCAAGATCCTCATTGGGACACTCCCTTAAAGAACAAGGAATTTGAGATACCAATGCCACTCAAAGGAACCAACCAACTAAGGACTATCCACACTTTACCCTAACACATAGAATACTAGTGAATAGAACTTATGCTAAATAGAAAATCCAATTCAACTTAGAGTTTACCAAGACACATCACTACAGGAGCTTGAGTCTAACTATACACCACCATTTCCATGTTCAAGCCTAGCCCAAGCTAAAGAGGAGATAACTTAGGCTACCGGGTTTTACTCCTTACCTTTATCCCAAAACACTGCTCAGCTTTTATCACCATTATAACATGGAAACCATGCGTAAAGGACATGGAAAAACCATATCTAACCATTGCAACCAGAACCCCTAACCTATAAAAGCCATGCAACCACTATGCCATGAAGATAATTCATAAGACTATGCCTTACCAAACCTCTTTAGTACCCAACACAACTATGGGTATATTTACCAATCACAACATTCAAGACTACCGCTTATATACCCGCGGTATGATCTATCCATCAGATGATCTAGCACCCTCTATTGTTTCCACAAGGATTTTCACCACCTATTCCTTTCCTAACCATTTCTCATGACAACAACCTTACCTTATTTTTTGAAACCTTAGTTCTAGTAGCCACCCCAGACTCTCCCTACTTAAGGACTTTTATATTCCTTATTTCACAATATTACCATACCTCTAATGCTACTACCATCCTAACCCAAGAGGAATCATTAAGAAATCAAAGTACAAGAATCATCCATGCCACCCAAGGCAATACAAAGACCCTCAAAATAAGACACGACACTATAGGCATGAAGTACTTCACAACAACCATCTAGACCATAATGGAGAATTATCCCGACCAAACCATACCATAAGATGAGTCCTTAGATTGGATACCAAAAGAAACACAACCACCTAAACCGTAAGTGACGTAACACAAGGTCAAGACTTATATCCAGGGGATAAGGCAAATGAAAGGTATGAACCTTAAGCATAAGCGCCATAAAAATACATACAACACTAGTAGAGTACTCCCTTAACTGATATAGAAGAGTATCACTAAAATATGAGACCTGATCTTCTCTTTAAGTTCACTACTGAAGGAAATGTTTGACATTAACCACCAACCTTCACCCATTATATCTACAAGCACAACACTCCACCCTAATTGGTGTTACCGAGGGCGTACACTAGAGACACTTGGTTTTCTTATTCCCAAAAACTCATTCAACCAAAGTTACTTGGAGACCGACATAGACATGCAAAAACTATAGTACCAAATTAACTCCGAGGTTTGTAATTAATCCAAAACCATTTAAACTAAACCATGACCACTAAGGCCTTTCAAAATCATTTGGATCCAACCAAAATAAATTTATGTTCCCCTTAACCATTTATTCAATGCAAAGATTCAAGAAGAGCCAAACCATGTGACAAAATTTTATTCATGGGCAAATTCAAAAACATTTTGATGGCATATATTTTCCAAGTTCAAAACCAAGTAATTTGGGAATCCATAGTACTCCGAAATCCATTTACAATTCCCATGCATCCCATAATGTTCATAAACATTAATAAAACATGAATAATGCATCACAATCCATGAAAGAATTGATTAAGTGAGTAATTATGTCAAAACTCTCAATTGTGTCAAAATCCAAATTTAAAACCATGAATTTAATAATCGATTTCATTCCAATAATAAAGTACAAGTATAGGGACAAGGATACATGCAAGTTCTATGGTCTAACTTGTCTAATGACTAGATCTCCGGTCTCTCCGTTCAACCAATACTTCTGACCTATAAGTCACAACTTTCTCACTATTATAATTCCCAAGTCATCAACTTCATCCAACCTACTAAATTACCTCCACAATCCTTGTATTGCTATTCCCGAGCTAGTATATTCCCTTTTCCAAGATCAAGCATCTAGATCCAAGCCTAGGATTTACCAGACCACCATGTACTACTAACAAAGTACCCTCATAGAATATACATAAGCATGGTCCACCCCACAAGGAGGACTCTCCAAATCTATTATTTACCTATATATAACGTATTCACTTCCAGGGGACCATTTTCCTTATGCATGAAAAAATGGGAGCACTCCACGGAGAGATGCTATAACAGATAAAACCTCCATCTAAAAGATCCCTTAATTTCTCCTTAAGATATTTAGCTCCACCAGAACCATTCAATAAAGAAAGAATAGAGATTTGGACAAGTTTTCGAAATAGGACCAATTCCAAACCAACCTCCCCATTAGAAGGACACTATGAGGGTTGTTAAGAAGACCTTAGGAAATTTATCCATCACTGAAACCAAACCAAAGAAGGACCTTTTGATTTAGGATTTTTAACTCGGATCGAATGATAAGGACATCCTTTGGAGACTAATCTCCAAGTTCCAAGATATAACTTTTCCCTTAATAACTAGGGACTCGAACGAAACCATTCTCCTATTCCATAATTGGCTTATCGGGGCGATTACTAAGTTTGATAATCTAATAAAATAAAGCATGAGTACAACCAATCCGTCCCCTGAATGACATCAAAATTCACCACATCTGAGTCAAGAAAATCCACCAAGACTCCTGTATTACCAACAGATACCACACAAACCCATAAAATCTTTTGGCAATCGCAGTGTCACCTACCGAAGTAAAAATAAAAAAAAAATAGTTTGAAATAACCTTAGAATCAAAATACACCACCACAAATAGGGTCTCAAAGAGAGGAAACCCAGAACCAAGTGAACCACACATACCACAAGGAAAGAAGTTTTCAACAGACCAATGTCGGCAACAATTGATGTCTTAAATTTCCGAGGGATAATAAGATCATTGAGACTATCCCGGCAATTACCAAAACCCAAAGTAGCACCCCTTAGTGCAAGAGCTAGAGAAGTAGTAACTGATATCCCATTTTTCCAAATGGCAACCCTTGTAGGATACTCCTATTTATTTAGGAATTTGTGACTCCTTACCTTGCTTATTTCCAACCTTACGTTATTTCTCCCTGTACAAATATCTGGGTTAATAAATTAATAGAATGTTAAAACTCGACATTGGTAACCTTTCCTTGAGATCATTAAAATGAGTTCCATCTTTGGAATAGGATTAGTGGAGACCGGTGGGACTCTATAGGGAAAACCAGAAGCTGTAACCCTTAATGAAATCTGTGCCCTATGAGTTGTACTAGATCTATCCATGTTATCCTCGAGTATGAGAGACAAGTTTCAACAAACTTAGATCATTGAGAAGATATAATCCGAAGAGTGAACTAAGGAATATTCAGAGTAAAAATCAAGACTTAGACTTCATAGCCCAAAAGTAGAATAACCAAGAAAGTAAAACATTCCTAAATGCCTTGCAGCCTCCTGATTATAAGTATGGCGCACGACACACCCATAAGCAAGACTATACTTGACACGTATTTATGAACACCTCATGACACTAAAACTTGGCTCTGATACCAACTTGACACGACCCAAACCAGGGCCTTATCGTAATGGGCAATCCCAAGCCTAACCTAGATCGGGACTACCCTCATTACCCAACCCAACCACCAAACATATACCTTGAGTCGGCTGAAGTCCCAATATATAACGAGATAGGATATCCAACTATGTGGTGACTCTAGGATAAGTCTATATTCGAGATCAACCCAACCAATTCCAACCACCCAATGACCAGCCAAACCAATGCGAAAACCATAAACCACTACCATAATAATAAGCCAATGTATGAAATTATATAACAAAATAGTCCATACCATACCTAAGTCCACAGTTGTCCATACTAAGCCTCTTAACCAACTAAAGAGTACCTAGTCAGGACATGCCCCCGACCATAGCTAAAAACCACAGTCTATGTAAGACTAGAAATATGTAAAGTAAACCATGACATGAAATAGATTCCTTCCAAAAAATGAAAGCTCACCCTTCAATCCAACCTCAACTACATCTGAATCCGATCACTAAGTAAGAGGAGTAGAATGGTTGATTCCTGCATAGCGTGGGAACACAACTATTAGTAGATGGGTTAGTAGGTGACCCTAGCATGCACTCAGTATAAGAATAGGATAAATTCATTTATAAAATCAAGTAAAACCATACATAATGAATACAACCATACACATATATATATAACCATATCGATAAAGAGATTCGGGTTTAGCATGCATTTTAAAACCTTTACCTGGGTTGTGTATCTTTGCCCTTCTAAATCACCCACGGGCTATATGGGTTCAGTTCCCCCTACTGAAAGGGCCTCAGTGCGGGTAGCCACATGACCAGGGAAGAAAACTTGGGATTACTATTAGATTCCCCAAGTAAAGTGTGACATCATGGACATGTTCAACAAGACCAACCTCACATCAGCAAATATAAGTTTTCAATTTTGGTCCCCTCGAGACCTCTACCTTCCACGACTTTGCTACACATTCGCCATTATTGTCTAATTAAAACTGTTTCCAAAAAACCAACCAATCCATTTACCATTTATTAACCAAGGCCATATAGTGGTAGTATCGACCATGCTTTCAAGTACTATCCATAGCCAACCATATATAGGTTTAAGGGGACTTCCAAGTGCCCTTCCATTTACCATATAAAACTACTTGGGGGATTATCATATTCCTCACAAGCATAACCATTTAGACTTTTACCTTTCCAAACCATTTAAACCAATTCCATTAATGCATTCACTTGAGGATCTTGATGTATCCTGCAAAGTTTTCAAAATAGACCTACTATGACCACCAAAACTTTTACCCTTTAAACCATTCCAAGCAATTTTAGACCATGCCAAACATTTAAAGCATTTATATCATTTAAACCATGCAAGAATATCCAAATCCATTTAAGAGTCCATTACCAAACCAAACCATGCAAGAATTCTAATGAAAAATTAATAATAGAGTAAAAACATTTTTTGAGGTATTTTGTTAAACATGTTGAAGGAATACCTTTACCAAGACTAAAACTAATGCATAAACCACCATAATTTGGGTTACTCAAGTCCCATTTGTTAAAACATAACCAACAAACACCCATACATGCGAACCATAACCAAAAACATGTATAAACATAAATTAAACTAATACCAAACCATATGCATCAAGACCCTCAATATATGTTTTGAAAACTACCATTCATGATACATAAATCAATGTTTAAAACACAAGACACATGTCTTTAGTTGGAAATAACAACGAGGAAAGGAGTACATGCCTTATACATGAAGATTCACGGACAAAATCTTGACCTTTGAGCCCTTTAAAGAACACTTGAGAAACCCTAGCCTTCAATATTTCAAGAGTGAATTTGAGAGAGTATTTCAGGTGTTTTAATACTTTAAAAAGTGTTATAAAAGGCTACCAAAGGTTATATAATGTGAGAACATAAGGGTTTAGGAGTAGGAAATGTCCAAACTAACCTTGACTTAAAATTTCAAACAAGTCACGTCCAGTGGTACTACTCTCCCTTACCATCCATATCCTAGGGTACAAGTGGTACCCCAACTCATACCAAAGACCATTCCAATATACTACCTGCTAGTTTCTATATGAATCACACCTCCTAAGTCATACCTTAAGGGTACGAGTGACACCTCAATCATACGCAAAACTCATATCATGGGAAGATTTCTCAAGACAACACCTTAGGCAATATATGACTAGGCCTTACACCCCTCCTATCCCTTTATATAACTCATACCAAGAGGAGTCGTACCTTGGGTAGTATCCAATCTAAATACACTGCTTAGGGTACGAGTAAACCCTCAAGGTAGCCTCTAACTTATATCCAAAGGGTACAAGTGGTATCCTTGAGTCGTACCAAGCCTAGTGAGTCAGAAATCTTGGAAATTTTTCAAGGGTCCAAAACTTGGGGTGTTTCATTATTATATAAGACTTAAGAGAATATGCAAAGCAGTAATACCTCAAGAATATGAAAAGTTGTTGCTGCTCCCAATGTTATCCATCAAATCACAATACTATAAGTCTACGACTACAAATTCTAATAATCGCCACAACAATACCATAAGTCATGAATTTAGAGATGTAAATTGTAAGATTAGGGTTATTTATTATATATTTATACTGAATATATATATATATATATAAATATATCTATATCTATATCTATATCTATATCTATATCTATATCTATATCTATATCTATATATAATAATAATAATATATATATATATATTATTTATTTAATTTTGGTTTTTTTATTTCACCAATTTATTTTTTTGAAAAAATCAAAACCAAACCGTTTAACCGGATTTCTAAAATTTAAAACTGAAATCAATCCAAAAAATCAAAACCAAAATTAAATTTTGATTTGATTTTTCGGTCTTTTTGGTTTGAACCAAAATATGCTTAACGCTATTGATGACTTTTAACTTATTTTTAACATTTAGCTTAAAATTAAGTACTTATAAGAATTTTATTTTAAATATATTCAAACACTTTAAAAGTGTTTGAAAGTTATTTTTGACTTAAAGCACTTAAAATAAGCCAATTCAAATGGACTCAAATTTGAATGAAAGGTATTTTTTAACTCTTGAATGAATAATTGGTGACATTGACCATCTTAAAGGATCAAATATAATTAAAAAACTTGATTAAGTTAATTATAAATTAAATTAATATTTTCAAAACTTTCTAATTTTTTCAAAAATACAAAACTACTCATATCTCTTTCCTCTCTAAATCAACTCTCTCTCCCCTTTTTCTCTGACAATTTCTTTAAAATTTCCCCCTATCAACAGTTTTGCAAATTTCCCCTTCAATCCCCGGTGGCTTCAACCTCCGAGAAAATATTTTTGAGTTTTTTTTTGACTTTCACCCACTAATCAACGTGAAAACATTCTCCGACGACAACAGTTTCGAGTTCTTCATCGTTCCTTTTCGACTTTCACAATAAAAAATTAAGATTTTTTAGTTCTGAAGAAAAAGAGAAATTTGATTCAACTTCTATTCTATTATTGATTAATAATTTAAATATTTATTGCTTAAATTTGAAATGGGGACTCAAGAAAATCCTAATTTATGGTATTTCTCTTCTGCTCTTTTTGGAATAAAATATGATTTTATGTTGTTACTGTAGTTCTTGTTCTCGAACTGCTTATTTTGATGTGTTGGTATTTGTTGTGTCTTTGAAGTTTGTTTTTTGTTGTTTATGTTTGAATAAACAAAACAACAATGTTTGTATTGTTGGTCAACGTTGATGTTCTTGTTGTGTTGTTGGGTTGATTTCTTGTTTGTGAGTTATTATTGTTCTTGGTAAAAATAGTGTATTTATAATATTAAATGGTGATATTGTTGTTGTTCTATTGAATAAAATCTTGGTACTGGTCTATTTTCTTACAACAGATGAACCATCTATTGGATGAAATCCTAACAGCTTGAAACACCTAGGCTTTCGACCCTTAGAAAATTTCTTTAACTAAATCTTCTGGACTGGGTACGACTTCAGGGTACTAGTTGTACCCTTAGATATAACTTAGTGACCCTCTCTTATATACTAGGTAGTGTAGTGGGATTTACACACTGTCTAAGATAAGACTTGGCCTTTCCATGGTCGTATATTAGGGTACAAGTCGTACACTACCTAGTCGTATGTAGTGTTGAGTTGACCTAGTTGAAACTATCTTGGGTACAATTTGGGGATATAGTTTAAGGTACTATTCGTACCCTTGGGTATGAGTCTTGTGTGTATGATCGTACCCTGGGCAGTGTAGGGGTTCTTGGTGAGGCCTAGAGTACGAGTTAGGGTACCACTCATACCCTAGGGTACTATTGAGTCAAGTAAGTCGTACCCTCTTGGGAGCCACTTTTCAATTTTTAAGTCAAGGGCTCTGTGGACATTTTTCACCCCAAAATCCTTAATTCCCCTTATTATATAACCTATTGTAGCCTTCTTAACACTTATTTAGTAGACCAAACATACCAAATAAACTCTTTAAACTTATTTAGTAGACCAAACATACCAAATAAAGAAGGTTCATCTTGAGGTAAGGGAGGTGTCAAGTTATTCTGTGAATCTCCTTGTATAAGGCATGTACCTCATCCCTCATTATTAGTTCAAAATATCATATTTTTAAACAATGATTTTGACTTGTAAATGGTGTTTTAGAAATCAAATATTGAGGGTTTTGTTGCATAGTATTGGGTATTATTTACTCTTGTTTAAACTTGTGTTTATACATGTATTTAGTGATGATTTATGCATATGGGAGCTTTTTGATTATGGTTTAACAAATGGGCCATGAGTAACCCTAAATTTGAAGATTCTTACTTTGGATTTGGTCTTGATAAAAGCATGCCCTCAAGATGTTTGTAAAAATGCCAAAGAGAAATCACTAGTCACTTGTTAATGGTGTATTGAATTATGGTGTTGTTCTAATAAATATAAATGGAATATGAAATTGGTAAATGACTATGATAAGTTCTTGTTGGCCATCTAAAGAGTTAATTGATGACCCTAGTATTTTGAATGGTTAGAAAGGGGTTAAAGTCCTTAACAATGGAATTGGATTGTGTTTTAAACCAAAGTTGAGCATAAGAATGTCAATGAAAAATGAATGATTTCATAAAGGTCTTAGTGATGATAAATGAATTTGCATTATGATATGACTAAGGCTTTGGCCTATTAAAAATGATTGGCTGTTAAAGTGGTTTTATAAAGATCATGTGATTATATATGATGTTAAATTATAGCCATGGTGGCTTGGGCTAGTTAAGAAAGGGCTAGAGTCCCTATGTGTTGAATTGAATGGTTGTCGATGTATAGACAAGGGGTTGAGTCCCTAAACCACTAGGTTAGTTGGCCTTCGTTAGACGATGGGTTTGAGTCCAAAGGGCATATGAATGAATTAATTGAAAATGTAATGGCATGGTGTATGCTTGCAAGTGGCATTGGTATGATGATACCAATAAAGTGCCTTTGGTAAAAAATAGACTAAGTGGTTGCATTTGTGAAATAATGGTTTTAAATTGGGCTTTAAAGCGGGATGTGTAGCAAGATCATAAAAGTGGAGTCCGATGGACTAAAACTGGAAATCGTGTTAGCCGATGTAGGTGTCATGCAACCTGGAGGTTTAAGTCCCCCAAATAAAATATGAAACCGGGATGTTTAAGTCCCCTAAATAAAACATGTGACTGGGAGGTTCGAGTCCCCCAAATGAGACTATGAAAAGGGAGGTTCGAGTCCCCCTTACTACATGTAGTGGTGCATAAGTCACCTTGATAATTTTGGGACGTTTGAGTCCCCCATAAAAGCATATACGGTTATGGATATTCTCTGGTTTGTGCGGCTACATACATCGGGGCCCCTTCCATCTAGGGGAGAGCTGGGCCCATATAGCTCATGGGTTATTATTCTATGATGGTGATACTATATAACCCAGGTTAATGGTTTCAAGAATCATGCTAATCCCATTCCCTACCCCGACATGGTACACTTATATATATATAAAGATATATATATGGATTACATTGGTTGTGTGCATTGGTTGATTAGTTTTGAATTATTAGCACTACTTTATCCTTATCCTTGAGTTACATGCTAGCGTTTCAATCGCTAATCATCTCCAAATGCTATGTTCCCACACGACATAGGAGCCATAGATTTTTTTCTTTTCCTACGTAGTGACCAGGTGTTCGAGCGATTCATGTGTTGACATTAAAGTGGTGAACATCCATACTTTGGAAGGCATATATTTCATAGTCTTTCTATCCTATGTCATAGACTTATTTAGACTTGGTATTTGGCTATTGTCGGGGTCATGTCCCGATATATTATAGACATCAGATTAGTAGAGGCTTTGTGGATGACTATAGACTTGGGTATGTTGGTTAGTATATGGATGTAAATAAATGTTTAGACTTTGTCTAAGTTATGATTATTAGTATTATTTCCGCTATCTTGATATATGGTCAGAGTTCATCTGACACTTGTGGATTGTTGTGATGATTAGGTTGCACTAGCAGGGCGATCTCTAATCCATGTTGGGCTTGAGATGCCCATACGACAAGGCCCGATTTTTGGTCATGTCAAGTTGGTATCAGAGCTTAGGTTTATGGTTAATTGGGAGTCTATAAAGCCATGTTAAGTAGATTCTCTTTTATGAGTATGTAGCGTGCCACATTTATAAAAGAGGGGCTATTAGACATTTAGAAATATTTCCCTTTCTTGGTATTTTATCTCGATCTATAGAGTCTAAGGTCTTGGATTCCTCTGATTTCTGCTTGCTCATCTTTCAGATCATATATCTAAGAAGATTTGACGTTTAAGCAAACTCTTTTGTCTTGATTGAGGGAAATATGAATGAAGCTCGTCCAACTTCTAGGGTTTGGATCTGGTCAAGGATATAGGCATCTGACTATGCTCGTGGGGTTCCACCTGCTCCTACTAACCCTACTTTTAGGAGTGATACTCCTCCATAGTCACCTCAAGGAGATACTACTATTGTTGGGTTTCATCGCCTCATTGCTCTGTTGACTCAGGTTGGTGGTAAGTGGTCCAAGAAGAAGCATTGGGTAGGCCCTAAATTCCATTTTTCTATTAGTGCTCCCTAATTAAAGACTTTGGGAGATAGACGTTCTCAAAGCGATAGTGTTTCTAGAGTACAAGGCACCCAGTCCTAGGCTAGTGGGGCCCAATTAGAAATAACCTACCCTCCTTGTAGATTCTACAGTCAATATCATCATGGCCAGTGTGAGAAGGAGAGGAATAGGTGTTTTAAATGTGGTTAATTGGATCACATGCAATAGGAGTATCCCATAGTGATTACTGCTCGGGCAAATAGGGTATTAGTTGCTACTTCTATAGCTCTTACACCTAGGGGTGCTGCTTCTAGCTTTGACATTGATCAGGACTATCTCAATGCTCTTACTATCCCTTGAGAGCTTGAGGCATTTTCTGATACTAATGCAGGTATGTTGAAATTTTTTTCACAATGAGTAAGATTTACTTGGTATGGGGTCTCCCCCTCTTCTATGTGACCCTTTCTGTGATTCTGTAATTTAAACTTGGCCTCAAGGTTTATTTTGGACTTTTTTTTTATTTCTACCTTAATAAGTGTCTCTGTGGTTGTAAGGAGTCTATAAGGGGTGTGTGGTAGTTATTGGTAGAGAAAAAACTCTTGTTGATATGATAGAGTTGGATATGGTTAATGTTGATGTCATTTTGGGGATGGATTGGTTGCACTCATGCTATATGTCAGATTGTTGGACCTATAGGGTTGTCTTTAGGTTCCCTAGTGAGTTATATATTGGAATAGGGGGATGGTTACCTAGTTTCTAAGGGAAAGGCTACGTCATATCTTAGAACTCAGAGGTTGATCTCTGAAGGGCGGGGAGGGGTCTCTTAGATGAAGGTTTCATCCGCTCTAGTATTTGTTTGTGGGATATCTTATTAGTAGTGCATGGTGGTTAATAGATGTCAGGTTTGAATCTAAGTGTTGATTTTAGGTGAAGAGAGCTTGTTAGCTTGGGGATAGCAATGCAAATATTATGGTAGTAGATTGGTTGGATGGATGAGGTTAGGTATATAAAGACCAAATGTCCCTAACAGTTATCCTGGGTGATACCCTTAGAGCAGAGTGGTGTGCTTATAGGTAAAGTGAGTCAAAGGTCATGGGTTAATCTTAAATTTTCTTCTAGCGGTGGCTTCAAGGTAAGGCCAGGGTGGATTTACTCTTATTCTAGTGATTCTCTCTTATCTTAGTTAAGAGATCACTCTACTGGTGTTGCATGTATTGTAATAATGCTTATGCCTAAGGTTCACATCTTGTATACACTTTGTTCCCCGGATATGAGTCTTGACCTTAAATTACATTACCTATGGTATATATGGTGGTGTATCTTTCGTTATACAGTCCTAAGGATTCCTCCTATGGTGTGTTTTGTCGGGATTAGTTTCATTTATGACCTAGGTTATTGCTATGAAATGCTTTGTGCCTTGGGTGCCACATCTATTTTTAGGGGTCTTACCTTCAGTATCATAAATTGTTCATGTACATTAGTTTCTTTATGATCCTTCTTGTGTTAGGGTGCGGTGATATATTGAAATTAGAAGGAGTAGAAATCATAAGTGGGGAAGACTCTGGGGTGACTAACTGGAACTAAGGTTATGGAAAAAGAAGGGAAGGGTATGGTATGGTAAGGTTATTGCCAAGAATAATGACTAACATAGGTGTAGATAGTAAAAATTCTTAGTGGAAGTGGTAGGGGTTGCTGAATATTTGAAAGGATAGATCATACGTAGGAGAGGTAGGCTTGAATGTTGTGGTTAAAGGATGTACCAAAGCGTGGGGTTGGGTACTTAAGATGCTCGGTAAGGCATGATGCTTGGCTAAGGTAATGGAAGGGGAGCAGTGTTTTCAGTAGGTGTAAGAGGTAGAGCTTATTGGCTTAGGTTAATTCCTCCTTGCTTTGGATAAGCTTGAAGATGGAAGTGGTGTATGGTTAGATTTAAGACTCGTAGTGATGTGTCTTCAGGAAGTTCTCCAGGAATTTATGCATGTGTGGTGATACCCTGGGCAATGTAGGGGTCCTTGGTAAGGCCTAGGATATGAGTTAGGGTACCACTAGTACCCTAGGGTACAATTGAGTCAAGTGAGTCGTACCCTCGTAGGAGTCACTTTTAAGCTTTTAAGTCAAGGGCTCTATGGACATCCCCCACCAAAAACCTTAAGTAACTTTACTATATAACCTATTGTACCCTCTCTTAACACACATTTGGTGGATCAAACATACCAAATACACTTTCTAACCTTCTTCAACAAAATCGGAGGACAGGTTTGAAGAAGGTTCATCTAGAGGCAAGGGAGGTGTCAAGTTCTTCCATGAATCTTCTTGTAAAGGCATGTACCTCTTCCCTCATTGTTAGTTCAAAATATAATATGTTTTAAACAATGACTTGGACTTGTAAATGGTGGTTTTGAAATAAAATGTTAAGCATTTTGTTGCATAGTGTTGGGTATTGTTTACTCTTGTTTAAACTTGTATTTATGCATGTCTTTAGTGATTATTTGTACATTTGGGAGCTTGTTGATTGTGGTTTAACAAATGAGCGATGAGTAACCCTAAATTTGATGATTCTTACTTTGGATTTGGTCTTGATTAAAGCACGCCCTCAAGGTGTTTGTGAAAATGCCTAAGAGAAATAACTAGTCACTTATTAATGGTGTATTGAATTATGATGTTTGTCTAATGAATATAAATGGCATATGAACTTGGCCTAATGAATATAAGTGCTTGGTAAATGACTATGATAAAGCCTTATTGGCCATATAATGAGTTAATTGACGACCCTAGTGTTTTGAATGGTTTGAAAGGGGTTAAAGTCCATAAACATGGAATTGAATTATGTTTTGAACTAAAGTTTAGTATAAGAATGTCAATGGAGAATGAATGACCTCGTAAAGGTCTTAGTGACTATCAATGAATTTGCATTGTGATATAACTAAGGCATTGGCCTAATAACTACGATTGGTTGTTAAAGTGGTTTTATCAAGATCATGTGATCATATATGGTGTTGAATTATAGCCATGGTGTCTAGGGTTGGTTATGAAGGGGATGGAGTCTATATGTGTTGAATTGAATGGTTGTCGATGTATAGACAAGGAGTTTGAGACCTTAAACCACTAGGTTGGTTGGTCTTTGCTAGACGATGGGTTTAAGTCCTAAGGTCATATGAATCAATTGATTGAAAATGGTAATGGCATGGTGTACGCTTGCAAGTGGCGTTGGTATGATGATACGAATGAAGTACCTTTTAGAAGAAATAGACTAAGTGGTTGCATTTGTGAAATAATGGTTTTAAATTGGGCTTTAAAGTGGGATGCGTAGAAAGAGTGTAAAAGTGGAGTCCAATAGACTAACACTAGAAACAATGCTAGCCGGTGCGGGTGTTATGCAACCAGGAGGTTCTACTCCCTCGAATGAAACATTCAATCGGGAGGTTCAAGTCCTCCAAATGAAACATGTGATCGGGAGGTTTAAGTCCCCCGAATGAGACTATGAAAAGGGAGGTTCGAGTCCTGTTTACTACATGTAGTGGTGCATAAGACACCTTGAGGATGTTGAGAGGTACGAGTCCCTTATAAAAGTATATACAGTTATGGTTATTCTCTGGTTCGTGCGGCTACACGCACTGAGGCCCTTCCAGCTAGGGGAGAGATGGGCCCATATATCCCGTGGGTGCCTTGTTTTATGATGATGATGCTACACAATCCAGTTTAATGGACTTAAGAATCATGCTAATCCCATTCCCTACCCTGACTTGGTATACTTATCTATATATATATATGAAGATATATATATGGATTACATTGGTTGTGTGCATTGGTTGATTGGTTTTGAATTGTTGGCACAACTTTATCCTTATCCTTAAGTTATATGCTAGCATTCCAAGCGATAACCTTCTCAGGATGCTATGTCCCCATGCGACATAGGGGCCGAAGCTTCTTCTTGTTTTTCTTTTCCTACGCAGTGACCAGTTGTTCGAGCGGTTCGTGTGTTTACATTGAAGTGGTGAGTTTCTATACTTTGAAAGACATACATTTCATAGTCTTTCTATCCTATGTCATAGACTTGTTTAGACTTTGTATTTGGATATTGTCGGGTGCATATCCCGACATATTATAGACATCGTCTTGGTAGAGGCTTTGTGGATGACTATAGACTTGGGTATTTTGGTTAGTATGTTGATGTAAATGAAATGTTTAGACATTGTCTAAGTTATGATTATTAGTCTTGTTTTCTCTATCTTGATATATTGTCAGAGTTCATCCGACACTTGTGGATTGATGTGATGGTTAGGTTGGGCTTGTAGGGTTATCTTCGGTCCATGTTGGGCTATAGATGCCCATACAACAAGGCCCAGTTTTGGGTCGTGTCACAGCTATTCCAACCGATACCATGTCAAAGACTTTGATTTCTTCCAATAGATCATTCATTTGTTGCAATAGATGATCCATCTGTTGGAAGAAATCTGAATAATTTGATAATACTTCTAATAAATCACTCATCTATTCCAATAGATCACTTATTTGTTACAATAGATCACTCATCTGTTGCAACAAATGAATGATCTATTGGAAAAAATCACAACAGTATTGAAACTGTTTTTATTATTTCCAATAGATTACTCATCTGTTGCAACTAGTTAGTTATCTGTTGCAACATATGACTTAACTGTTGCAACAAATGAATAATCTGTTTGAAGTATTATTTTACTGTGTTATACTTATTACATTTAGTGTTATCTTTTTTTTTTAACAATGCATTAATCAATTATAATCTTTTTTATTTTCGTCTCATTTTTAGATAATATGGCTCCAAAAGAAAAAAAAGAGAATCAAGTCCAAGTAAAGCAATAAATGATGCAGCTAGGCTACATTCACCACTATATGAGCTTGCTGTACAAGCAATATCTCAATCAGAAGCAGAAGAAAATAAACATCAGTAAAAGGAAAGTTTCAATAGAGACGATCCAAATGATTATAGCCCTTCCACTGAAGAGTTGGTCAAACCTTCAACATTGACAGTTATCCTATGAGAATATAGGGCGATAGTGCCACATATTTAATTGATGATTTTATGGTAAAGTCAGTCATGGAAAAATATTTTGATACCTTCAGAAAAATACTTTGAGACCAAAATTTGGACGCTTATTTCAGGGACAACAACTTTGGGAAATATTTTGATTTGCCGGAGGACAATAATGCTCATTTCCAAATGACCATGGTGTATAATCTTCTCAAATGTATATTTTTGGATGAAAATAAAGATAAGATGGATGAGGTGTTGATAAATTAATGAGGCATACCTATTTTTTTTGGTTGGAAGGAGTTTTCCAAAGTTACTGGACTAAAATGTGATCCTCCTTCTTATCCTATACCTATTGTAACCCAAAAAAGAGCCTCACACACTAAAAGTCAAATACAATTTAAGTATTGTTGATGACTTGACGTTCCTTGTTGGTCCAAGCTTCAAAAACAAAAATTTGATAGAAGAGTTGAAAGATAAAACAACTTTCAAAGAAGCACGAGCAATTATTGTGCTTGATTTGGTTTGTAAATAATATTCTTTGGGCAAGAGACGTTAACAACAACATACCACTTGATTTAATAAAGCTTTCCAAGGATCTTGAGGCACTTAACAACTATCCTTGGGGTTATGAAAGCTTCAAAATGACTGTCAAATAGTTTTTGACTCCGTTAATACCAAAAGCAATCAACTTATATGGCTTTCCATAGGATTTCATGGTAAACATTTATTTTATTATGATTCATTTATTTTTATTAAATAATGTTTTTAATTTATTGGCATAATTTTATAGGCTTGGGCTTCTGAAGCCATTCCTTATCTCAAACAACAAGTAAACTACCAGGAAGAAGTTTCTTGTCCAAGAATTCTGAGATGGTTGTCGGCTAAAATTGATAAAAAAACAAAAATCTCGATCTCTTCAACCCCCTGGAGGAAGCAGTAAGTCTAATTCTAATTAAGTTTTTATTTTTAATTAATGATTTTTTAAATAATTTAATCATCATTTTAATATATGTACTGAAATATTTTAGATTGTGCATATATGGAATATTTCGATCAATCGATAGTTGAAGATGCCTTTTTTTCTTACTTTTAGATATGTGCAAACTTTAACAGACCCTAAAGTCATTGATAGAATAAAAAAGGAATTGTGTGAAGTAATAACCATCATAAGAAAAACACTTTTGGAGGGTGGGCTTGTTGTTGTTGATGGTGTTAGTGGTGATGGAGCTATTAGTGGTTGTAATGGTAGTGGTAGTGGTGTTGCTGTTGGGGCTAATGATGCTCCTCTTGTATTTTTTGAAACAACAAACCAGTATGATTATGATCATACTGGTTTTACAGATTTTTTCCCTCCTAGCGAATGTTCTGAATGCAAATGTCAAAACTGCAAGGCGAAATATGATGCGGTGATTAATTCTATTAATGCACAAACTACTTCTATAAAGGAATTGACATCGAAGAGAGGTTTCATTAGGGGTGTGCATCAGTTGGTTCAGTTTGGTTTTATGCGTTATTGGTTCTGTTTATCAGTTTTTAGTTTTTATATATGCAAAACTAATAAGATATTTTTTTATCGGTTTTTGGTCCTTAGCGGTTCGGTTTTCGATTTAATAAATTAGAAAATACTTATAAAATAGAAATTGTAACAACTAACATAAAAAAATAGAATCTTAGTTGCCGCCAAACTCCTACAAATATGTTTTTGCTAATAAGAATCTTTAAACTTGAGCTGAATGTTAGTCGTAAAAAAACTAAATACTTGTCTTTGTAAGCTACTGAACGCATCAAGCTTTCCAATACGATTTGTTGCCCTGAATAGGCTAATACTTTATGAATCATTGAATTGTGAATAAGTAGTGTATAATATATATATGAAATATTATAAATATGTAATATAATTATTTATATATATAAAATAAATTAGGATAAAACAGTAATTTAGTATATCTTTATTGGGTTATCGGTTTAATCGATAACCCAATAAGCTAAAAATGATACCGAACCATTTACCTAATAATTTTTTTATAAAATCAATAAAATACCGTTAATCTAATAACCCAATACCAATAACCCAACAACATTTTTATAGGTTTGATTTATTGGTCAGTTCGGTTTTTCCACACCCCTAGGTGTCATTCTATCAAAGAGAATTTCATTTTCATACATTCTATTAGAGATTAAGGCTATGAGGGGAAGAAAAGAAATTTCTAAGGTATTATCAAGCATTGATAAAAGAAAAATTTCAACTCCTCTATCTTTGACTTACACTTTTGAGCAATGACTAGGACCACAGGAGAGAAACATGAGCTAAAAAAAGTGAATAATTATCATCTGTTGTAACAAACAAATATACTATATATCTGTTTCAATAGATGAGATATCTGCTGAAAATTATGAAACAGATATAGACATCTCTGCAATAGATAAATAACCTGTTGCATTAGATGCATTATTTGTTTCAACATATGTCTCATCTATTGAGGAAATCAAACAGGTCTTCCTACTATTTTTAATTTGTCCCAGCAGATAATCTATCTGTTGCAATAGATGGATCATTTATTGGGCAAATTAAACCAAGACTTTTAATTATCTTAGTTTGTTCCAACAGATGAGTTATCTATTGCAACAGATAGCTCATTTATTGGAAATATCATACAAGTCTTCCTCTTATTTTAGTTTGTCCCAACAGATGACCTATCTATTGCAACAAACTGGTCATCTGTTGGTACAAATTAAACTGTAGAAAAACCTGTTGATTTTCTCCAACAGATGAGTTATCTTTTTCTGTTTATTTTTTTGTCTCTGGGATTAACATTGACAATTCTGGCTTTTCAGGTGGATGTCACAGTAGAGGCTACTGTTGAAAAACATACCATCAAGGTTAATAGTCTATCAACTGCTTCCAAAGATGAAGAAAAAGTGAATTATGTAAGTCTGGAAGAACGGAAGAACAGAAGAACAAAATAATTATTCGTTTGAAGGGTTCAACATCTCGAATGAGGCTTAAAAAAAACTAATAAAGTTGATCAATGACTATTCAGAATAGATTGTCTATGGGCTGTTAAAAGTTCATGTCAATAGGTACATGCATCATTTTTAAAAATATTGATTTATACAATTATTCTTGTAAAAATATGACATTAATCCATATAAATCATGTACAAAAGATGAACACTACAAAGTGAACCAATTGGGTCTTGGTTTTGATGTCTTCGACTTTGTTGTTGCACATTCTAGAATGTAGAATTGGTTTTATTTAATGTCACAACCCTAAATTTTCTGGAATAATGAGGTTTAGATGTCATATATATATATATATATCATACTATTAGTACTACATTTAATTATATTTGCTTATTAATTTTATTATTGCGTAATCTGAAATGTGCAGTACATCGATGTCATTTTTTACTACCCTCAAAAGAAGGCCAAGTTGCAAACACAACAATAATATAAATACACTACAACCAACTGTTTATTCAAAGTTTACATCAATAAGGTCTACGATCTTTGTTAACAACAGCTGGAAGTTCCCCAAAATGAGGAATGTTTAATCAATATCATCAATGGTTTTAGCATTCCAACTGGCTTACCTTGGTACTTGGTTGATGAAGTGTACATCCTAATCAATTGAAGTGATGTTTCATTGGGTGTTGGATATCGTTGTTCTAATAGAGAGGCCCATCCGAGTTTATGACTCGATGTTGGGAAGGAGACGTTCTGGTCCGTTGTCTGAGATACAAAAGCTTGCCAAAATATTTCCTACTTACTTTGATATCCATGGATTTTGTGATCAAAAGATTCGTACTAATTGGTCAACACTTGAAGCATACCAGAATAACATGGGTAATCCATTTGATGTAGAATATGTTGAAGGAATTGCTCAACAATCCAGTGGTAGCCTGTAAGTATCATCATGATTAATTTTTATAAATTCCACTACTCTTACATTAATTACAAGATAAGTATTATCAGACTTTTACAAACGCAGGGATTGCAATCTTTTTGTTATTGATGGATTAAAAGTACCAAATAATGGACTTGATACTGGATTACTTTGTAAAAGATATGCAATTCTTTTATGGAAATATGGAGAAGTGAAGGCTCAAAATCATATGCAAGGGACATTAAAGATCCATGGCGACCAAAGCCGAATTCCATAACACCAGATGAAGAACAATTGATCAATATTGAGTATTTCATTATAGCTTGAGTCTATCAAAGTAAAAACCTCTCCTTAGAAATTGTTGGCTTCGAAACTTAAATTGTAAATATTTATCATCCATACCCATAATGAATTTTTACATTTATATTTATTTGTTGATTTATTTAATGTAATTTTCAAAGGCTTTGATTTATTTTATTTTGTCAATGAATTTTATCTTTTCCTTAGATTTGAACTTATTAATTGAAATGGAATGTAGATTCAAATATTGCAATAGTCAATAGATCTGTTGCAACAGATGGTATATCTGTTGTAAACTATCAAATAGGTCTTCGTAGTGGTTTGAATTATTCCAACATATGGACTATCTATTGCAACAAATGGTTCATATGTTTGAACAAATTAAAACAATAGTAATTATATATTTACTAATTCATAATTTTGCAAATTTAATAAAAAAATGCAATTGTCATCAAACCTAAAAAAATAAAAAAATTACCATTACTTAAACAATATACAATTAAGTTAAAAACTTAGAATGAAAATTGTCATCATTCATTTTTTTTAACACAGGCTTCAAACTTTGATATAGGATCCCAGCAGCCCAAACCTCTTACATCCTTCCTACAGTATTGTCATTCACTAAGGTCCTTGGTAATGATATTTTGATGCCAATTAGCAAACATTCAATATATGCAAGCGAGTATGACCTGCACATAGAACCATACAAACATGAATTTCTACCATCTTAAGCATTTTATCAAACACCTTGCATGCATTCTTTAAGGCATAGGTGGTTTTTATACTTGCACCATATTAAACCACCTAAAGTTCATAGTTTTCAATTAACAAACATATATATTCCATGAAAATATCTTTAGACATCACATTGAAACTTAAACAACAATCGTCAACATGTACATACTCATATCACCACAAAAAGTTTACAAAATAATATTTAAAACATTGTTCTTGAGCTCTATGAATGGATTGGATCCATAGATGAACACTACACATACCTTAGAAAGGAAACCTTGATGATTTGCTGGAGAGTTCTTGGATTGGGAAACTTAATTCTTGATTATTTTGGAAAAAGGCTTAAATCTTCCTTTGAGAGATAATTTTGATAGAAACCTTAATCTTGTGGTTGAGAGTATAAGAGAGGATTTTTGAGATGCTTAACTGAAGAAAAATGTAAAAAATTACTCCTCTTTAGGGTTATAAGTCATGCAAGGTGAAGGAAAAGACCAAATTACCCTTATGAAATAATTTCCCAGTTGCTAAAAATCATAGCTGACGACCTTCGTGATATAGCGTCACAAATATGATAAGCTATCACGAATATCGTCACTTAGGGGCTGGTTTCTGCCTAAGGCTGACGACCTTCGTGATAGGGCATCACAAATGTGATAGACTATCACGAATATCGTCACTTAGGAGCTAGTTTCTGTTTAAGGCTGACGACCTTTGTAATAGGGCATCACAAATGTGATAGGCTATCACGAATGTCGTCACACTGTTTCCAGCCTGATATGCTGGAGTAAAATAGGCATAACTCTTTGCTCCAATATCGAAGTTAGGCAAAATTGGTATCGTTGGAAATTTAATTCAACGATATTTCATTTAATAAATAGTCAGCCACCCAGTTCATCATATACAATGATTTATGGTTGATTGAAATTGACCCAAGTTTTGTCGCTCACTAAAACTTGAATGATAGGAAAGCTTTCAACTTGTACTTGAGTTAGGGGACCTCTATGATCTAAATTTATGCCCAAATAGATTACCACACTATATAATTGATTAACACACTAAATTTATATAGGATTTGAGGCTTTTGAAATATTCACACATAGGAATGATGGATCATGTGGGGTATTACAATATGTCCCCCTTGAAAACATTCGTCCTCGAATGATACTGGCTGAGATGAGAGAAAAGACAACTTACACAAATATATAGCATGAATGACTAATCATGATTTTATGCCTGACATGACTGAAAATTGAGCATATCATACTATACATGCATATCTGATGCATGGGTAGCTGATTTATGAATGTAGGACTGAGTGTTCTGATAAAATGAGTTTCTCAAACTAAGAATACATATCTGATGCTTAACTGATAAGTTAAATCTATGCATATCTGATGCATGATTATATGACTTACATGATACGTGAATGCATGACTGAAAGTACTGATAAGCTGACCACGTATATCTGATGCGTGAATACTTGACTGAGCTGACTCACGAACATGCAACTGAACATGCAATGGTAAAGGCACTAAGATTGAACTAAAACATGAGAACATGACTGATTCTGCTACGTGACATATGGACTGAACATCATAAACTAAACTGAACCTCGGAATACTTGACTTACAACTGAGGTCTAACTTGAAGGTTAACTTATGAGTACCCTTTATTCTATATTGAATTTGTTATGCAAGGAGAAATTAAAGGATCTAAGGCATGAAAGCGTTAAGAGAAAGTGGGGTATCTCCCCATTGGGATGCTATGTACCTCTAAGAACGCTTACCTTACGGAGATACTGAGTGATGCACAGGGCATCTACAAACTAGATTATAACTAAACTTTGGGAGTCTAAAACTAATGCATGAGATGGACTGAACTTGCAACTACTAGGAGGTTCTACCTTAAAATAGTTACATTCTTTGAGATTTTGGATAGCATGAATAGATGCAAGGATGAGAAAACAAGCTATACAAATCCGACTTCTCACTGGCACGATATGAATACTGAAAGAAGGGAAACTGTACCTAAAACATCTCATAGCCTCCTGCACATAGGTATGGTGCATAACACACGCATGTACAAGACTCTATTATATGCGACTTTCAGACTTCCTAGGACTCTATTAAACCTTAGGATCTGATACCAAGTTTGTAACACCCCAATTTTTTGAACCAAAATTCTACACGGTGCTCATGACACCGAAGGACCACAATCTAACCCATGACTGATATCTGTACCTATATACTGCATAATATATCATAAAATATAGAAACATGGACATGAAAGGCCATAAGGTTCGAACTGAATAAACATCTGATAACAAAATATCTGAAAAAGGTATAACAATACCAAAATAAGTCATAAATATTGAAAATAATGAGATCTGAATATCTAATCTGACATCTAGTCTGAAAGCCTTTAACTGAACTGAATAAGGAGTTGAAGGAACATTTCTCCAACAAACTCCATCTAGCAACTGAATATCAAATGTAGCAATAATCATATCATCCTCGAATGAGAAGGACTTACTGCAAACTCTGAACATTGGAATGCTACTGCTGATCTGGAGCTCGTGCCTCTAAACTTATAGTGTAACATAAGAGAGAGCACCATAGCATAAATGCGCCAGTACGTCTGAACGTACTGAGTATACAAGTGAGGTAGGCTAAATGCAAAGGGTTATATGCATGAACAATGCTAACTAATATGAACGTGAGAATACATACATGCATACATAACTGTAACTGAACTTGTGATGATGCTAACTACTGAGTCTGAATTCTGGCGACATGACTTTACTGTTACTGAGGTACTAATAGATTAATGACTATTTTTGACAGTTCAAATTATAAAGAACTGGTCTGGTTGACTGTGCCTGACAGTTGAATACTGATATCATGAATTCTGATAACTGATATGACTGATACATGAGTTTAGAAAACTGATATAACTAATATAACTGTGATGATCGGCCTAACTGATGTAACTGATACTGAGTGACTGTATCTAATAGTCTAAGTTCTGATGGAAATATCTGAGTTTTGTTCTACTTGGAGTAACTAAATTTGAGATCAGTCCTATCTAGCGGATGATCATGAGTATACTGATAATAAGGATGATTTGACTTAGTCTGAGATCAGTCCTATCTAGTGGGTGATCTTTAAATCTAATGATTTTGATATTGATTAATCATAGTTATGATCAGTACTAGCTAATGGGTAATCATGAAGTCTATTTATAATGATAAGCATTGACTGTATCTAACAGTACTGAATCTGTACTACTAAGCTGAGTTGACTGTGTCTGAAAGCCCTGATTTTGTAACTGAAACTGCGGGATGTGTTCATCTAACCAACATGCCCCAAGCTAATCTAACTGGGGTCCAATCTCTGCCCTGACTGGAAGGGTGTCAGTACCGCGCCACCAGTAAAGACATCTGCTGTGGAGTCAGTCTTAATCTAGCGGGTGACTCCTGGGATCAGTTTTATACATATAATTATGATAATGGGTGACCCCTGAGTATGTCAGTCCTATCTAACGGGTGACATCTCATACCTACGCTAGCAACGTAGTTCTAAAACTTAGGGATTACTTCTAGGGATCTCAGTCCTATTCTAGCAGGTGGGCCCCCATCCCTAGGTTTACTCGATGCTGAATCCTACTCCAATCTGAAAGACACTGAACTAAATAATTGGGCTGAACTGAATAACTGAATTGAACTGATTAGCTGAACTGATACTTATTAACTAAACTGATACTAGTGGTATTATTTAGTGGAGCTAAACTAAGTTTACTAGATTCCAATGATTGACAGAATGTATTGAGTTCTGAGGACTGGTTGAGAGTACTAAAGTTACTAAGATTGACTTTGAATATTGAGGTTACAGATATTACTGAGTACTGAGATCACTGAGATTACTAAACTACTGAGATTACTGAGGTTACTGGATTTTCCTGAGTCACATGACTGACCGAATTCTATAGCTCATGGCTTGACTGAGAGTATCGTGATAACATGACATGGCTCTAGGCACACAGCTATATTTTCGGGTACGAATACCCCCAGGACTCGATAGAAGGAAACTGACACACATAACATGACTTGATCACAAGATTTGTGTCCACAATTCATAATATCATAAGTAGGGGATATCATATTTCATATAGTTATTCAACATCTTAAAAATAGTAGGGAATGCATGGATATATTTCGTGTACATATTGTATATCTCCATTATCTTACATGCTTCATACCATCACAATAGCAATACATGAAAAGCATGGAATTCATATTGAAGTATATAGCTAACATAGACTTGTCATTTAGACATCATAGTACCATACAAACATGAATTTCTACCATCTTAAGCATTTTATCAAACACCTTGCATAAATTCTTTAAGGCATAGGTGGGTTTCATATTTGCACTATATTAAACCACCTAAAGTTCTTGGTTTTCAATTAACAAACAAATATATTCCATGAAAACACCTTTAGACATCACATTGAAACTTAAAAAACAATCGTCAACATGTACATACTCATATCACCACAAAAAGTTTACAAAATAATATTTAAAACATGGTTCTTGAGCTCTATAAACGGATTGGATCCATAGATGAACACTACGCATACCTTAGAAAGGAAACCTTGATGATTTGCTAGAGAGTTCTTGGATTGGGAAACTTAATTCTTGATTATCTTGGAAAAAGGCTTGAATCTTGCTCTTGAGAGATGAGTTTGATGTAAACCCTAATCTTGTGGTTGAGAGTATAAGAGAGGGGGTTTTAGATGCTTAACTGAAGAAAAATAGGAAAAATTATGCCTCTTTAGGGTTATAAGTCGTGGAAGGTGAAAGAAAAGACCAAAATACCCTTATGAAATAATTTCCCAGTTGCTGAAAATTATAGCTGATGACCTTCGTGATATGGCATCACAAATGTGATAAGCTATCACGAATGTCGTCACTTAGGGGCTGGTTTCTGTCTAAGGCTGATGACCTTTGTGATAAGGAGTCACAAATGTGATAGGCTATCACGAATGTCATCACTTAGGACATGGTTTCTACCTAAGGCTGACGACCTTCGTGATAGGGCTTCACATATGTGATAGGCTATCACGAATGTCGTCACACTGTTTCCAGCCTGACATGTTGGAGTAAAATAGGCATAACTCTTTGCTCCAATATCGGATTTAGACGAAATTAGTATCGTTGGAAATCTAATTTAAAGATCTTTCATTTGATATATATTAAGCCACCCAATTCATCATATACAAAGAGTTATAGTCGATTAAAGTTGACCCAAGTTTTGACGCTCACTAAAACTTGAACGATAGGAAAGCTTTCAACTTGTACTTGAGTTAGGGGACCTCTATGATCTAAATTCATGCTCAAATAGATTCCCATACTACATAATTGATTAACACACTAAATTTATATAGGATTTGAGGCTTTTAAAACATCCACGCATAAGAATAACGGATTTTCATTCTAGTCCAACATGTGGGGTATTACAACTACCAACACCACCAATACCAACACCACCAATTCCAACACTGACACCACCAATACCAACACTGTAATGACCTAATTTTTTAGAACCAAAATGTCACATGGTACTCATGATCCCAAAGAACCACAAGCTAACCCTCTACTGATATCTGTAACTGAGCACTGCATAATATAGATAATAAATATGAAAATTGGCCATAAGTTTCAAAACATGTAAAAATACACAAAACTAAAAACTGAATGCAGATATATCTGTCCAAAAAGCCTCTAAACTGTTGAACTATGGAGTTGATGGGACATGACCCCAACTAACTCCGTTTACTAAAAATAAACTAAGTCTGATGTGATAATAAAAAATAAGGATCATCCTCGAATGAAGAGGACTCACTACTACGTCTACTGCTACTGACAGGGACTGAGCTGCTAGGGGTACTCTAGATCTCGTGCCTCTGAACCTATGGTGTCAAATAAAACACCATAGCATAAATGTGCCAGTACGGGAATGTACCGAGTATGAAGATGAGGTACGACTAAATGCAGGGGCTTATGCATGAACAATTACTTAACTAAGTAACAATGAGAGTACTGAATGAGAACACATACATAAATGCATAAATCATAACTAAAATCATCGTGACTCAAAATACTGCAACTCGAGCTCTACTATACTAATATCTGAACTCACTACTAATACTGAGATACTGAACAACTGAATCTTCTAATATTGATAACTGAGTACTAAGTTGAGACCAGTCTTATCTAGCGAGTGATCTCTAAAATTGATGATACTGAAATAGATTAACTGAATTTACTCACATCAATGACTGCACTCTAAGTTTGCTACTCTTAACTAATTGAATCAGAGATCAAACCTTTCTAATAGATGATCCTTGAATCTACTATCAATGATAAGAAGAGATTATATCTGAGATCAAACCTATCTAGTAGAAGATCTCTTAATATGATAATGAGAATAATCAACTGAATCTGAGAATGAGATCAAGCTTATCTAATGGGTGATCTCTAGATCTGATAATAATAATACTCAACCAAATCTGAGACTAAGATCAATCCTATCTAACGGGTGATCTATGGATCTGATAATGAGATTACTCAACTAAATCTGAGACTAAGATCAAGCCTATCTAATGGGTGATCTCTAGATCTGGTAATGAGATTACTCAACTAAATTTGAGACTGAGATCAAGCCTATCTAACAGGTGATCTCTGGATTTGATAATAAGATTACTCAACTGAATCTGAGATTGAGATCAAGCCTATCTAACGGGTGATCTCTGGATCTGATAATGAGATTACTCAACTGAATCTGAGGCTAAGATCAATCCTATCTAATAGGTGATCTTTGGATCTGGTAATGAGATTACTCAACTGAATCTAAGACTATGATCAAGCCTATCTAACGGGTGATCTCTGGATCTAATAATGAGATTACTCAACTGAATTTGAGACTGAGATCAAGCCTATCTAACGGGTGATCTCTAGATCTGATAATACTGATACTGAATAACTTTATGTGAGACCATACCTATCTAACGGGTGGTCCATGAATCAATAAAACTATCTGAATTCCTTACTGATATAGGTGACTGTATCTGACAGTCCTAATTTCTGAGTTCTACTTTGAAGACTGATTCTGAAACAGCAACTGTGGGAGAGCTCACTTAACTGAGATGCCCCAAATCTGAACTGGTGGTGTCCAACCTGTAACCCCAGCTAGAAGGGTATCAATACCATGCCACGGGTAAAGACCTCTATTCTGGTCAAGCCTCTCTAATGGGTGACCCTCACAGGAAGTAAAGCCTAAGGCAGTGTAATATTCAAGACTTTTTCTAATAGGTGACAAGCCTTTTTCTAACGGGTGACTCCTGCATCCTACGCTGGCTACGTAGTTCTGGAGTTCAGAGATTGATCTTAACGACTTTGCCTCTCTAATGGGGAGTCTCCATCCCTGCACTCGCTCGGTGCTAACTCCTACTCCCAACTAAAAGACTCTGAACTGATTCTCAACTGAACTTAAACTGAGCCGAATCTGATACTGATCATATTTCTCTATTGATCTGACTGAGTTATGCTGAATTCACTTGGTTTCGTATCTGATAGAATACTACTGAATCTCGTCATTTGACTACTACTGAGTACTGAACTGAACACTTATTACTACTAGATTTGAGCTGAGTACTGAACTGAGGCTACAATACTAGCGACATTGAGATTACTGAGATTATTGAAATTTTTAGGATTTCTCAGGTTCTGCAACTGTTTGAGAGTTCTGTAACTCACAGAGTTCTAAGAATGGTGGATTAACTGAGATTATCGTGAAAACTAACACGGGCTCTAGACAATAGCTAAATTGTCGGGTACAAATACTCGCAGGACTCGATAACGTGAAAGTAAAACATAACCATTCATGACCATGGACATTCATTCACCATCACAATCATTAAAACATTTCTTCAAACACTTAGGAATCATAAACATGTAATAATATAGGGAGACATGCTATTGTCTCATACTCCATTTAACAAGGTCTTGCATTAAATACTTAGTATGTATAAAGAGCACATAATTAGGGAATTTAATGCTATCATGCCACAATTCACTCACTAAGGCTTTTCAACAAACACTTGGCATGCATGGGCTTGTACACAATTGGGGATTTCTAGTCAACATGCTATAATGGCTCTAATTCCTTCATATAATCATTTTATCAAACATATGGAGAGCATGCTTTGCCTATTTAATAATTTCTACAGTTAATTGACATGAACACATCACTTCTCAAGCAACTTGAAGAGGATTTATCATGAACATCACATAAATATCACATACTAGCGTCAAAGCTTGAAATCCTTGTAAACAAATATGAATGAAAACTCAATAATAACATGGACATCAATTTCAACTCACATGAATCATGAAAACTCATAATTATAATATATTTGAAATTTAGAAAAGTATTCTTGAGTTTCTTGGATAAAAGGGACCCAAGAATTAACATCTGCATACCTTAGGAAACTCTTTCTTGAAGGCTCTTGGAGAGATTCTTGATTTCTTAATTTCTCTTGATTTTTCTTGAAGAAGAAATAAGGGTTTCGATTTTGTAGAAACCCTAGTTTTTTATGTTAAAGATGAAGAATGAAATTATGAGCCTTGATTGGATATAAATAGGGGCTGAAAAGAGTGGGAAAAAGACCAAAAAGTCCTTTTAAAATCGAGTTAAAATTACAGAACTGGGGCTGCAACGGTTGAAGCAATGGTCGAAGCGACGGTCCGTCCCATAGTCTAACGATCCGTCAGATCATTCGTTGCACATCAGTCAGAAAAATAACACATTGCCTCGATGCGATGGTCTCATCGATGGTCTATCGCAAACCTGATGATCCGCCGGATAGCCCATCGTACGTTGTCTAGGATGAGGCCACACTGCCTCAGCGGCGATGGTCCCAGCGATGGTCTATCGCAGCCTTGACGGTCCATTGTCCTGGCCATCACACTTAGGCTAAGAAAGGGAGTCACTGCCTATGTTGCGATGGGTAGGGCGTCGGTCTGTCGTAAGCTCGACGGTCCGTCAACCTAGCTGTCGCACCTGGGCGGTTTTGACTACTTTCAGTAAAATGGAAATAACTTCCTCGTTCGATGCCAGATTTTTACGAAATTGGTATCGATGGAAAGCTTATTCAATGCTTTACATGATGAAATTGATATTAGGGAAATTATACATGGTTCAAAATATTTTTCTCTTGGGAAGACACTTCTCAACCTTTTAGACCTGGATTTACACTTCACTGAATACGCTCTTAAGGCTCAGACTACGAGAGAATTTTATGGGGTCTTACTAACACCACCACCACCACCGCCACCACCAATACCACCACCACCACCACCACTAATACTAATACCACCACCATACCACCACCAATACCAAAACCAACAAACGTAACCACCACCACCATCACCAATATCAATACAACCAATACCATCACCACCAATAGCAACACTAATACCAATACCAACACCAATACCAACACCAAAACCACCAATACCAACACCACCAACACCAATACCAATACCATCAACACCAATACTAATACCACCAATACCAGTACCAACAC